>NC_065522.1:31154992-31164621 GCF_006386435.1 Epinephelus moara | reverse complement strand
TCCCACATGTTCTCCCTGTGTCAGTGTGGGTTTCCTCCAGGTGCTCCCACATGTTCTCCCTGTGTCAGCGTGGGTTTCCTCCAGGTGCTCCAACATGTTCTCCCTGTGTCAGTGTGGGTTTCCTCCGAGTGCTCTGACATGTTCTCCCTGTGTCAGCGTGGGTTTCCTCCAGGTGCTCCAGCTTCCTCCCACTCTTAGTTATAATTTTGTGTTATGTTTTGTGCAATGTCGTGTTGTATGTTTTGTTATATTATGTGTTATGTATGTTGAGTGTTAAGTGTATTGTATGCTTTGTGTTATGTAAACACATAATGGAAGTCTGTTGCATGGACCCCTGGGGATCCAAATAAACATAAATAAACATAAACACTCCAAAGACATGCAGGTTAATTGGTGACTCTAAATTGTCTGTAGGTGTGAATATGAGTGTGAATGGTTGTCTGTCTCTATGTGTCAGTCCTGTGATAGTCTGGTGACCTGTCCAGGGTGAACCCTGCCTCTCTGGTATAGGCTCCAGCCCCCTGTGACCCCCAGCAGGATAATTGGCTTCTGAAAATGAATGAATGAATGAAGTTTCTATGTTGGTGTTGGAGTAGCGTGCCTTCGAAGAACACTGGCTTTTCCATTCACAGCCAATTAGACGTTACATTAATCACATGATGTTGGACACAAACACAAACTGAAATCTGTCAATGGCTTCAGCTTTAATGT
The DNA here is from genome assembly GCF_006386435.1 of Epinephelus moara. Lineage (NCBI taxonomy): Eukaryota > Metazoa > Chordata > Actinopteri > Perciformes > Serranidae > Epinephelus > Epinephelus moara. Next base: position 31,163,910 of record NC_065522.1, on the reverse strand, counting down.
GTCTATCCTCTCCTCCCTGCAGCCTCTCTGACTGTGAGTCCCAGCAGCTCTCAGATGTTTAAAGGACAGTCTGTCTCTCTGAGCTGTGAGGAGGACGACAGCTCTGCTGGATGGACTCTGAGGAGGAACACAACCAGAGACACCAGAACTGAATGTGGAAAACCTGCTGGTTCTGTCTGTAACATCAGCTTCATCTTCTCATGGGACAGTGGAGTTTACTGGTGTGAGTCCAGAGAGGGAGCAACCAGTAAGAGCATCAACATCAGTGTCACTGGTAAGATCAGACTGTGGAGTCAGTGCTGATGAAGCTGTGTGTAAATGGATGAAATGCTGTAGTTTGTCTCTGTGTTGAGGTGGATCAGTGATCCTGCAGAGTCCTGTCCTCCCTGTGATGGAGGGACATGATGTCACTCTGCACTGTAAAACAAAGACGTCCTCCAACCTCCCAGCTGCTTTCTATAAAGATGGCTCCTTCATCAGGACTGAGCCTGCAGGTCACATGACCATCCGCCATGTAACCAGGTCTGATGAAGGCCTCTACAAGTGTGACATCACAGGTCATGGAGAGTCTCCACCCAGCTGGCTCACTGTCACAGGTCAGGAGGTTACCTTTGATTTCAGGAGTTCATTCATCCAGATATTCACCTGACCAGGTGGGATTCTCTCTACAGGTACACCTACAACCACAGCTCCACCTCCTACATTGACCCCGCCCACACCTGCAGCCATGACCTTGGGCATAGCTCCGCCCACATCTGCAGCCCCGACCCCTGACTCAGACCACCTCCACCTTGTGTTCAGAGTGCTCCTCCACCTGGTGGTGTTCTGTCCGTACTGCATCTCCACTTTCATCATGGTGTCTTTATATCGACAACGACCCACAGGTATCTATCAATCAATCAATCAATCAATCAATCAATCAATCAATCACTCTGGTGTTGATGACTGACACTTGTCTCTAACAGAACTCTTTCTAACCTGCTCTGACTGTAGGAAATGACCTGCTCGTCTCCGTGGTGATAACCCCGCCCACCCAGACTGAGGAGGGATTGGACAATGATGATGATGATGTCATCACTGCTGTCACCACGGAGCATCACTTCTGAACTGATGTGACATGAAGCTAAAATGCAGAATGAATATTAAATCACATTATTTGATGATTGCAACTGTGTTAATGTTCAGATCCCAACATTATTACCTAAACGCTTTGTGTCAAGTAGAAGACAGACGAAATCTCACCTGACCTGAGGTCAAGTAGCTCTGGGGTGATATTCTATTTTGCCAGTAGATGGCGGTAGAGGCTTGGCTATGTTTGCAACTGATGTCAGAGGGTTACTCACGTCATGTCACAGTAGTGTCGGTGAGGTTTTTATTCTGAGGAAAGTGAAGCCACAGGCAAAACCACATGACAACAAGGAAAGAAAACACAGAGAGAAAACATGTTCATCATTTTTATTTTTATTTGAGAAATTTAGAATATAAAAATCTAACATTTACAAAATAAATAATAAACTCTGGTCTTGGACATGAACTATAAAAGTCAAGTAGATTGTAGATAATTACAGTAATAATACAGCATAAAGTGTTCAATGGGATCTAACTTGTACTTCAGTACTTTTATAAACTGGCAGCTGCTGAGTTTGTATTGTCTCTTCATCTCTGTGACGGCTGCTTATTCCAGGTTTTTACTGCTTTAAAAGTATATTTTAACTTTGGCTTTGCTTTTATCTGAATATATTTTTCACAAGAAACTGTATTTGTATCTGAGTTAAGTGTAAAACAGCCACCAAAGATGAAAGATTAAATAATGTTTAATATCATATTTGCATTCACTGTATATGATAAGGTAGTGCTTTCTGGAGGAGTGACTGACCGCAGCCATCAAAACACAACATATGAAACAGACATGAAGAAATCAACATGAAACACAAACAAAACAAAGATAAATAGATAAAGAACATCAGCAGTAACAGTACCTGTAAAAAAGTGCGAATCATCAAATCATCATAATCCAGTGCATATTCTGGCTTTATGTGTCATGACTGCAAAGCTTTATATACACTGGTATAAATCAGTTGTAAACCTGCAGTGAGGCGCTCAGCTCCCAGGATCAACAGGTACACAAACCCTCCTCCACCATGAGGTAGTGATTCATGGAGGGAGAATTATTTACTCCAGGAAAATGTCTTTATATTCACAGTACTTTTACTGGAGTGAAATGTTGTTCTGACAAAAGAAGAAATACAAGGACAAAATTCACCCAAAATACATCATTTATGTATGAAAAATAAAATGAAAGCTGATCTTTCAGTAAAACTTCAGTAAAACAGATTCTGTTCACACTCACTGTACATGATGAGGTAGTGATTCATGGAGGAGAGACATGATTGGCTGAAACAGACCGTCATGGTGAAGAGTCTAAATCAGCAGAGGGACTCATGAGCTGATTGTTTCCTGCTTCATCAGCAGCAGGCCGTTCTGATCTCTGGTCCTTACGTCTCTTATATCTCCAGACAGCAACAAACACTGCAACAGCTAAAAGAAACACTGCAACACCTCCTGCTGCCAGTCCAACGTGTCCATGAGGGAAGGGTACATTTACGGGGTGTTCACTCTCTGTGTTTCCACCCATGTACTTTTCCTTCTCTGAACCTGCAGATTAAATAAATCAGAGTCAGTAAATGTGTGATTAGTTGAACAGCCTTCATTTGTCTTGTGTATTTCTGATGTTTGACTCTCAGGAATAAACTGCAGCTCCAACCTGATACACAGACACACACACTGAGCTCCACACACTCACCTCTAACCTCCAGGTGGATGACTGTGATTGGATCAGTCTTAATGATGGCTCTCTTTGTACGTCTTGATCCACCTGATCTAACTCGACACTCGTATGTTCCAGAGTCTCTGCTGGTCACATTCTTCAGAGTTAAAGACACGTCTCCGCCCTTCAGCTCTCTGTGCACCAGCTCCACCCTGCCTGTAAAGGATGGATGCTGTTTGGTTGGGTCTAAGTTTCCATCTCTGTATAAGAGGACGTACTGTGGCTCCAGGTCAGGTCTGGTCCACTCTACAGTTCCGATGGAGACATCACCAGCCTCACATCTCAGAGTGACGTCATCTCCCGGGTGCACTGTCATCACATGTTGGTCTGAAAAACAATAATAACCATCCAGAGTCAAAAGGACTCTACACTGTAACCAAAAAAAAGGAAGCGATATCACAGCCTTGTCCAGCTGAGCAGGAGAGGAAGAGGGGAAGGTGATAAATTAGGAAACACCTGTGAGCTGAACAGAGAGAGGGAAAACCTAACAAAGGAGACTTGAAGGAGGATGGAAAGGAGAAGTGAGAAAGGGGAAACTAAAGAGGAAACCCAGCACTGGAGTAAATGAAAAGACAACAGTGGTCTGGCTGATAATGAACGGTGAGGAAATGACGACCTCAAAGAAAAGCTGATCTCTGGAGCAGGTGGAAACAGACTGTGCTTTTCCTGCTTGGATTCAGTGGCTGAGCTGAGGTGGAGGACTCACTACCAGCTGATAAGTTCCTTTTTTCTGAACTGGCCTGTGGTTGACTATTGACGTTGAATTTGATTTCTGTTTATTGCATTGACACTGATGACTTAAGACATTTTTGAGGTGCTTGATTCTGCTTGACTGAATTATGAATGAATGTGTATATATACAGCCAGGTCTATAATTATTTGGACAGTGATACAATTGTCATCATTTTGGCTCTACACTGAGTTAGGGTGAAAGGTGGGTATACTGTGAATGGCTAGGATAAGAGGAGGGTACACCCAAACATTTTAAACTGGATTACCTCTCCTGTCATTCATGTAAGACTTAAGTTACTGTACCTACATTAGCAGCTGTTTTGATATGCAGAGGGAGTGCCACTACAATACATAAGCCTAGATTTAAATGAATACAATTAATAAAAGTTTCTACATTATTTATACACTTAAAAAACAGGAAGAACCCGTTTTCTAGAACAAGACATTGTTTCATTACTCAGGTCAGAAATAATATCTCCATGAATCTCTTCACAATAAAAGCTGATATTTACCAGAAGCTGCTGCACACAGAGGGAACAACAGGAGCAGGAATGTAACCATGAGAGCTGAGAGGATCTTTATCTGCTGCTGCATCTTCTGTCTGTTGCTTGTTGAGCCCTGTGTCTGAAGTGAACTGACTGAGAAACTAGCTGGTAGGGCTGCTTTTGTTTGAGTGGGTGGAGCTCACATCTGGGGTTACTCGAGGACACAACATCAGATGTGTCTCCCCACTCCAGGCGTGACTTGTCTCTGTGATGTGTTGAACACTTAACCAGTCAACTTCAGAGACTTGTACTAGGCTACTACGACACCTCATTTCAGATTTTCAGATTTCAGATTGCTTTTTTGATGAAGTGGAGACAGACAGACAGACAGACAGACAGACAGACACAGAGACCCAGCAGAGGAGAGCTGTGACATGTGCCAAGTTGTAAGTCCAGTGTCAAACAATAGTCTGTATTACATTTTATTAAATTCTACAAATCTAGCAGCTCTCCATTATCTTACGCCTCAAACGGCAATCCTGAACTGTGGCTCGCCATCTAACTATCTAGGAGAGAAAAGGAGAGGGAGAGACAAGCGTGTGTCTAACTAACTTGCGAAGTTTTTGTTATGACTATGTGACATATGTTTGGCCCGCCAGGAATGGTGTGGGGGCATGTCAGACATGTGCCCAGGGGCATAGAATTTGATGATCCTCCCCTGACAGTGCGTGAGAGCTTCTTGCTGGCAGCACACAGACTACATAGTTAAACATTAGTAACATTTTGTATTAAACATTTAATGAATTGAGATTACGTGTTCGTGCAGACCACATTTATCCACCTTACACCTGAATCGGTATCGTCTCTCTTAAAATAACAGAATAATTAAAGAGATTTGTTATTTTTACACGGTGATGCTGTATCGCATTTTAGCTGGTTGAAAAGAGGTCGTAGACGTTCAGGCCGAACATCACACAGTTTTCAAATAGAAATCAAGCCTGTAACTCAGTGAACACCAACCGCGATTCACAGTGAGTTTAATCAGAATAATAAATCAGATTTATATAGCGCTTTTTAGGACAGTCAAAGATGCTTAACAGTGCTGAAAAATAACAATGATAATGAAATAAAAATGAGAAATGACTGGTGGAAACTAGCATTCTGCATTTCTGACATTGAGTGGGAGGGAGTTCCAGAGGGTTGGGGCAGTGGCGGCGAAGGCTCAATGTGTTTACTTCGTTGATGTTGAAGACGTTCAGAGAAGGTTCAAAAGTTTTTATTAATTTAATGGTTACATTTATTACAATACTGACTTTCAACTGAGAGATGTGGTTGTGATTTCTTAGTTATGCTCCAAAATGATGACAGACCATTATTTGCTCACTGTGGAGATTAAAAATAAATCTCTTAAATTAAATTAAATCTCACTATTGCAGTATGTGCCACAGTTTGTTTGTTTTTTCATCTGTTTGTATTATTATTGTATATACCATTTTTTCAGTCACCTTTGTGTGTTTTAAATGTGAATTGGAGCCTTGTCAAAGGAGAATTTCTGTCACCTTTGGAACAGAAAATAAAGCTTATCTTATTTTATCATTTCGGCCAATAACAGCACTGCACAGCTCAGTGTCTCTCCCTCTGTCTCACCCTTCCTCCACAAACCTTTTTCTAAACTGTGCAGTCGGAACNCAGGGTGGGGCTGCCCATGACAGGCACTCCGAGCGGTTGGGGGGGTTCGGTGCCTTGCTCAAGGGCACCTTGGCAGTGCCCAGGAGGTGAACTGGCACCTCTCCAGCTACCAGTCCAGGCGACCCTCCGGTTCCCAACTCAAGTCCCTATGGACTGAGCTACTGCCGCCCCCAATATATTTATATACACACATATATATATATATATACATATACATATATATATATATACATGTGGAAAAAAAGTCTCTACATTATTCATACAGTCAAAAACCTTTTTTCTAGAACAAGACATTGTTTCATTACTCAGGTCAGAAATAATATCTCCATGAATCTCTTCACAGTAAAAGCTGATATTTACCTGAAGCTGAGAAGGAACAGCAGGAGTACAGATGTAACCATGGGAGTTGGGTGGATGTTGGTCTGCTGTGCCATTTTTCCACTTGGATATAATCTCCGTCTGTGTCTGCACTGAAACTGGTTGGTGCATCTACACTGAGCAACACTGAGGAGGAAGTGAAAAACAGACTGACTCAGACTGAGATGGTGGGGGAGGGGCAAAGTGAACGTTGGAGTTCATGCTGCTGCTCTCTGTGGTTGTTCCTAATCTCTTCCTGCTTCATGAGTCTGTTTTATGGGAGGTTTTCTTCAACACACAGTGTTCAAGTTTTGTTTTCTGTCAGTCACTCCACAGAGATGACTGAGGAAATCTTTCTTTCTTTATTCAGTGTAACTTGGTTCAGTCAGTGACAACTCATGAAACAGGAAATGAAGCAGAGAACCACAGTGTGTGTCTTTGTTATCAGACTGTTTATCAAAGTTAAACTCTCCTGATCAGCTCTCAGCTTAAAGTTACATATTTGCCTTCACATCTGGAGTTAAACCAGTGTAACCATGGAGATACAGACTGAGACCTGCAGAGTGTTTATCAGAGAGGAGGTGGAGTCTGTACTGCTGCACACAGAGACACACTGGGGACTTTTCTGTCAGCAGCTTCAGTTTCATGACACATCATGATCTTTATCACACAAACAGAAAGCTTCCCTCTGTGGAAAGAACCCAACCAACAGAAACAGATCACTGTGGGTCATTTACTCTGCACATGAGTGTTTTCTCTTCATGGCTCTGTGTGTTTCTGCTCCACCACATGTCAGAGGGAACATGTGACTGCACCACATTATGAAGGAGTCACTTTGGTCTCTGGCTCATTGTGACCAACATTTCTCACTCATTTCACTGTTTTTACAAACCAAACAATCAGTCCATTAATGGAGGAAATAATCAGCACATTCATACACAATGAACATGATTATGACGTCATGTGTTGTAATAAATAAACTTCAGCACAGCTCACACTGATTCGTCACACTGACTCTTATTTACACGACAAACTGGACTGACTGAAGGACCAGTGACCTCTAAACATGTTAATGTGATAGACACAAAATGATGACATCAGTTTCCACCTTCAAAGAGATGACTCACACCAATGAAGAAGAAGAGACATGAAGCTGCAGTCTGACTGAGACACTTTGATCAGAGCATCCTGATCCAGCAGTTATTGATTAGGAGAAACATGATCAGAGACACTTCCTCTGAGACAGACGAGTGGAGACTCTTCTGAGGAGACAATCTCTGAGTGAACTACAGTAACATGAAGATTTGTAGTTTATCAGTGATCCATGATTTAAAAGAAGTTAGAATATCAGTGTGTGTACTTCACAGTGATGATGATGGAGTTTTCCTGCACTGAGCTCTGACTCAGATCATCAGTGGAATATGACGCAGGCATGTGCTCAATTCTTGTGCTGCTGGACTTGAGTGCGGCCTTTGACACAATTGATCACGGTATTCTTTTAGACAGACTGAGGCACTGGGCGGGTGTATCTGGTACTGCCCTAAACTGGTTCGCTTCATGACCTGTCAGATGGGACGTTTTTGTGTGCCATTTCCCATATCAAGTACGGTGTGCCTCAGGGGTCAACCCTTGGTCCTATCCTGTTTTCATTATACAGGCTCCCCTTGGGTGATGTCATCCGTCGACATGGTGTCTCTTTCCACTGTTATGCAGATGACACTCAGCTGTACCTCCCTCTTAAACCAACTGACCTCAGCATGCTGAGCTCTCTACAGGACTGTCTGCATGATATTAAACATTGGATGTTGTTAAATTTTCTTCAGCTCAATTCTAATAAAAACAAAATTCTTGTAAGTGGGTCACAACGTATCACAAAACAATTACTGCCATCTATTGGTCACCTGTCTTAACACATGAAGCAAGAAATATTGGTGTCATATTTGATAGTAATTCATGTTTTGAACAACATGTTTTCAAACAAGCCTATCCAGTCATGTCTTTATCACCTCAGACATATTGCTAAAATAAGATCTATTTGAATATATTACTTTCACTGGAGTAAAGGATTTACTTCACAGTTCAGTTCAGTTCAAACATTTGATCTGAATGTCAAACACGTTTTGACACATTCAGGATCGTCTTCCCATAAAGCAGGACTGTGTCTACACTACAAAACAAATATGTAAATAAAAAACACATTCAGACACAGCTGCATGGAGTCATCATCATGATGAAGAGATTAATCTGATCTGAGAGCTGATTCAAACTGTGTTTAGTCCAGATGGTCCACAGTGAGGATGAGGAGGAGACTCAAGTGATGAAGAGGGTTACCTGCATGATTTTAGGATGACGTTTGTGAATACACACACACACACACATAGAGCTTGCTGTATGTGAACAAGTCAGAGTGTGTGTGAACAAGTCAGAGTGTGTGTGAACAAGTCAAAGTGTGTGTGTGAACAAGTTAAAGTGTGTGTGAACAAGTCAAAGTGTGTATGAACAAGTCAGAGTGTCTGTGAACAAGTCAAAGTGTGTGTGAACAAGTCAGAGTGTGTATGAACAAGTCAGAGTGTGTGTGAACAAGTCAGAGTGTGTGTGTGAACAAGTCAGAGTGTGTATGAACAAGTCAGAGTGTGTGTGAACAAGTCAGAGTGTGTATGAACAAGTCAGAGTGTGTGTGAACAAGTCAGAGTGTGTGTGTGAACAAGTCAGAGTGTGTATGAACAAGTCAGAGTGTGTGTGAACAAGTCAGAGTGTGTGTGTGAACAAGTCAAAGTGTGTGTGTGAACAAGTCAAAGTGTGTGTGTGAACAAGTCAGAGTGTGTGTG
>NC_065522.1:31139018-31146096 GCF_006386435.1 Epinephelus moara | reverse complement strand
CCACTGTCTAACATCATCAATCCAGCTATTCATGATGCTGTCATTGTAGAGAGTCAGTTCACAATGACAGCATAATGAATTGATGACTGACACATGTCACCGCAGCAATGGCGGCGCCGCAAGATGGTGGCATACACAAATCACTCGCCGAATTCGTCTATACTATTCAGATGGAGGGACACCAGCATCCTCCAGTTCAGCTTCATATCAAACCTGGGGCTACATGGCCTAACCACATATAAAACACTTAGTTTTTCGTTTGTTTTTCTTCTTATTTTTCATCTTCTTCTTACTTTTCTCTCTTCGTCTTCTTCTTCTTCTTCTTTCACATAAAAAAACATGTGCATCGGCAATAATAGTCCCCGGTAATTCACTTCCGTTGTGGCTTTTTTATTTGCATTGTTGCTTTTTTTATTTGCATCGCGGCGTTTCTTTTTATTTGCAGGGTTTTTTTTATTTGCAGCGATGGCGGGTCTCGGCCACCATAGAAAACCCCTAAAATACAATGTTGTTTATTAAATTTTGTTTCATGTCAGCCATTCCAGAGAGATGACTGAGGACACTTCTTCGGTCTGTTCGTTCAGTGTAACTTGGCTCACAGCCAGCGAGGAACATTAAAGAGGAACTAAAATGGAGACCCACATCACGTGTCTTTGTTACAACAAACAGACTCTAAGTCTTTGACTCTCCTCATCAGCTCTGAGTTCATGGTTGAATTATTTTCCTCTACTTGGAATTCAAACACCATTTACAGGCTGAAACTTGCAGCTCAGAGAGGAAGAGGAGGAGGAGGAGGAGGAGGAGGAGGAGGAGGAGTTCATGCTGCAGCTGCTCTCTGTGCCTGATACTAATCTCTTCCAGAGTCTGTCCAGAATAAGTTTTAATAACACACAGTGAAAAGCTCTGAATCAAAACACAGTGTCAGTTTTATTATCAGTGAATCATCAAACAGATGAAACTCTTTATTTCTTTGTTCAGTGACAACTCATAAAACAGGAAATGAAGCAGAGAACCACAGCGTGTGTCTTTGTTATCAGACTGTTTATCAAAGTTAAACTCCCCTGATCAGCATTAATTATGCAGGAATGGGCTGCCATCAGTCAGGATGGGGCCCAGAAGTTGATCTCCATGGGATATTTAAAAACAGCAGCTTTGTGCATTTAGTCCTTCTCAGGCAAGCTCGGGGGTTTACTGTTGCCCTAGCCCGACACTACGCAAACCTGTATTGATATGACAAGTACATACAGTATCAGTTCATGTTGTTATACCACTGCACCAGTAGGTGGCAGTAGTGTAAGGTTGTCGAGCCATCCTAGCGAGATATGTGGAAAGAGCCACGAATAAAAGACACTCTGAATCAAGACTCCGGTGTGCAAGCCTCGTTAATACATGGTACCAGGAGAAAATTAACTCCCTTCATCAGCCAGACGAGTTAAAGTTGACAGGGAACGTCGACGAAAACTGGAAAGCTTTCAAGCAAAGTTTTGAACTATATACTCTTGCTATCGGTCTAAAAGATGACGAAGAAAAGCGGAAAATAGCATTGTTGCTAATGGTAGCAGGACGCGCTGCACTGGATGTGTACAACATGTTTGATTTTGCGGACGCAGAAAAAGACAAGTACGAGGCTGTAATAACGAAATTTGACCAGTACTGCACACCAAGGAAAAACGTGACCTACGAAAGGTATGTTTTCAGAAGTCGTCTCCAAAAGGAGTCAGAGTCAATTGAACAGTATGTCATGGACTTACGGCTAAAAAGTCGTTCATGTAACTTCAGGACATTATGTGAATCCCTGATCACAGATCAAATAGTGATTGGAGTGAGGGACAAGAACGTGAGGATGCAACTTCTTAAAGACACGGACGTTAGACGTGAGAGAAGGCAATAAAAATTTGCCAAACGTTTGAAAGCACAAGGATACAAATAAAGACTTTTGATAATGGCACCGCGCCCGAAACAGCTGAGGTGGATGCTGAAAGGAAAGAGAAAAAGCAACATCAAGTCTAACAGAAAAACGCTTCAACAGCAGGAGAGCGCGGGCTACAATCGATGTGGCAACAGGCACGTGCCTAAACAGTGCCCAGCCTTCGGAAAGGACTGCAGAAAGTGTGGAGGTAAAAATCACTTCGCCAAATGTTGTTTCACAAAGAAGAAAGTGCAGCTTGTGGAGAACAAGAGTGACAGCAGCAGTGCTGAGGATGAGACACCGTTCTTCGTGGATACAGTCCAGCTTGTGGAAAAAGAGAGTGACAAAGAGGAAGAGGAGCCTCCAATCTACGTCGACCTGGTGAATGATGCTGAGAACACTACAGAGTACGAATGGATAGCACATGTGGATGTGAACGGCACAGATGTTTCACTGAAATTGGACGCAGGGGCGCAGGTAAATATCCTGCCAATGAAAGACTTTTACAGACTGAGAAAAAAGCCCAAAGTGCGTGATAAAAAGGTGAATCTAAGAACTTATGATGACAAGCCTATACCTACAAAGGAAGTGTGTAGAAAAGGCAAGCACTACTGGGGTTGAAAGCCTGCATAGCTTTAGGACTAATAAAAAGAGTCCATGTCATTAACACAGAGAAATTGACACAAAAGCAGACAGGAGAAACCAGTAACTGGGTTAAAGAATACAGAGAGGTGTTCAAAGGAATAGGCCATTTGCAAGGTGAACACAAAATTAAGCTGAGGGCTGATGCAGAGCCAGTCGTACACCCAGCAAGGAAAGTGCCAGTAGCACTCAAAAAGAGGCTGAGAGCGAAGCTAGATACCCTGATAGAAGAAAACATTGTCAGGAAGATTGATGAGCCAACACATTGGGTTAATTCCCTAGTCATACTAGAAAAGTCAGATGGTGATCTAAGACTGTGCACAGATCCCAAGGATTTAAATAAAGGGATTCAGCGCGAGCATCACAGGTTACCAACCAAATCTGACATAACCAGTGCTATGAGTGGAGCACGCTACTTTTCCAAACTCGATGCCTCATCTGGTTTCTACCAAATAGTGCTAGATGAAGAGAGTGCCAAGTTATGCACATTCAACACACCATTCGGGAGGCATTGTTTCTTAAAATGACCTTTTGGTATAAGTTCTGCCCCCGAAGTATTCCACAAAACTATACAGCAGCTGTTCGATGGAATAGAAGGGGTTGGTGTATTCATTGATGATGTGGTAATCATGGAATAGAAGGGGTTGGTGTATTCATTGATGATGTGGTAATCTGGGGTCGCACGAAACAGGAACATGATGACAGGCTTCGAAAAGTGCTCAACAAAGCACAAGAAGGAGGTTTAAAACTGAACAAAAAGAAGTGCCAATTTGGTGTGAGTGACATAACTTACTTGGGGGAAAAGCTATCAGAAGCTGGGTTGCAGCCGGACCCCGAGAAAATCCGAGCTATAGCAGAAATACCCATACCAGAAGACAAGAAGGACCTGCAAAGAGCCTTAGGTTTAGTAAACAACCTAGGGAAATTTATTCCTAACTTAACATCAAACACGAGGGCATTGAGAAGCCTGCTAGAGACAGACACAGTGTGGCAGTGGACCACAGAGCATGTGAATGAGTGGGAGTGGTTAAAGGACACTCTGACAAAAGAGCCTGTCCTGAGATTCTATGATGAAGAAAAGCCACTTAAAGTTTCCACAGATGCTTCAAAAGCCGGCCTAGGTGCTGTGCTACTCCAAAAACATGACACTGAGTGGTTACCAGTAGCATATGCCTCACGCACTATGACATCAGCGGAGAGGAATTATGCACAAATAGAAAAGGAGACACTAGGGGCAGTGTACTGCTGTGAGAAGTTTCATGAATACGTATATGGGAGGTCAGCTATTTTGGAGACAAATCACAAACCTCTAATAGCCATATCTCAGAAACCACTAGGAGATGCGCCACCGCGTATACAGCGTCTAATGCTACGTCACCAAAAATACGACTTGAAGTTCGAGTTCACACCTGGCAAACACTTAATAGTAGCTGATACATTAAGCAGGGCCAGTTTACAGCATGACAAAAGTACTACTGAGGATGATGTGCAAATCCATGTGGATTATGTCAGAACACAAATGCCAGTGTCAAAAGCAAAATGGACAGAAATAGCTAAAGAAACTCAGGAGGATGAAACACTTAAGAGTGTGATCAAACAGATTAGCTTACATGGCAACATGAAACTAGTCAAGCCATACCAGCACTTTAAGGGTGAGTTATCTGTGGTGGTAGGGGTTCTGTTAAAGGGCACACAGATAGTAGTCCCCACCTCCATGAAATCACAGATGCTGAAGTTAGTGCACGAAGGACACCTGGGTATTGAAAAGTGTAAGAGACATGCTTGTGATGTTCTGTATTGGCCGAACATGCATAGAGACATTCAGACATTGGTGCAACGCTGTGAGATCTGCCAGCGACATCAATACCAACAGCCTAAGGAGCCAATGATGCCACATACTAAACCACAAGAGCCATGGGAAAAGGTTGGAATGGACTTATTTCAGTTGAAAGGCAAGGATTACCTACTTGTGACTGATTACCACAGCAATTACCCAGAATTCTGTCAGCTGTCCACCACTACGGCAGAACATGTAATTGCACATACAAAGGTCATATTCGCACGACATGGGATTGCATCCACTGTGAAAAGTGACAATGGGCCTCAATTCAGCAGCCAGAGTTTCAAGGAGTTTGCAGAGACTTATGGTTTTGAACACATCACACACTCTAGTAGCGCCTTCTAAAGAAAGCCATAGAAAACTGTGAGGACCCATATCTGGCTATTCTTAACTACCGAGCCTCACCACTGGAGAATGGACTTTCACCAGCAGAGACGCTCATGAAAAGGACGCTGAGGACCAGGCTTCCAGCAGCAAAACTGAGGATGGAGCACAGTGTGTCAAACATTCCTAAAGAGTGTCAGATCAACGCTTACAACAGAACAGCAGTGCCACTGAAACCCCTGGCCCAAGAGGAAATTGTGCGGGTCAGATGTGATGGACAGTGGGGACCACTGGCTAATGTGATTAAAGAGACAACACCAAGGTCATATGAGGTCATCACAGAGCATGGGCTGACACTAAGGCGAAACAGGAGACACCTGCTCAAGGTGCCTCAGAAGAATATTGAGAGTATGGATAATTACACCAATAACATGACAAAACAACCAAATGAGACAAAACAACCGGATGTGACAATCCTGTCTGAGGAAACAGGTATGAAAGAAACCAAGAGCAGTGATACTACACTGAGAGAACGCCCTAAGAGGCAGATAGAGAAACCAAAAAGACTGATTGAGGAAATGTGAAAAAAAAAGATTGTAAAGAGCATGTAAAAGGAAATGAGAAATATGTGTACATGGGCTTACAGTATAATGTTTTGTTTATAATTGAGTGTGTTGCTCACGGATTTTATGTTATCGTTTGCAGAGTAAAAGCGGAAATTTTGGGTAAAGAAAAAAAAAAGACAGGGCTATGGTTTATTGCATGTTATCTGTTTAAAAAAAAAAAAAAGGGAAGATGTATTGATATGACAAGTGCATACAGTATCAGTTCATGTTGTTATACCACTGCACCAGTAGGTGGCAGTAGTGTAAGGTTGTCGAGCCATCCTAGCGAGATATGTGGAAAGAGCCACAAATAAAAGACACTCTGAATCAAGACTCCGGTGTGCAAGCCTCGTCAATACAAAACCTTTTTTTTCTCAGCGCGAGGATATTTAGAGGAAAGTCCCTTCTAGGTGCTCCAGACATTTGGTGCCCGAGACGAGCCCCCCCATTTGCTTCCAGTAACATGTTGGACATGTGTTATAATAATCATCAGTGTTTTTGAATTGGTGTTTCTTTTGTTTTTTGTTGTTATTTATTCTTCTTTTGTTTCCAGGGAAACACAGAAATCTACATTATAAAAAATAAATGATAAGTTTTAAAGTCCTTCATTACACTGCTTTTGGATGAAATTCAATGAAACACATTTATGAAACAGCCTTTAATGTAACCTTTCACATGAAAAACATCTTTTAAAAAAATAAACAAAAAGTCTTTTTGCTATATGTGATACATCATAATTTCCACTGTAATATCTGTTTTATAGTGCTGTGAAAACATCGACACGTTTCTACTACAAACAGATGATTTATGAGAACGTTATAATTTACACAATACTGATTTTTACTGAATAGAGCTTGAACACTTCACAATGTAAATCAATGCAACTTCTGCACTGTTGGTTGTGTCCACCGGCTGCTTAGTGGAAAAGATAACTAGCGGTGGTGTCAGGAACCCAGACAAGGGCCTCAATATTATGTAGTAAACTTTGTTATGTAGTTATGTCATATTTCAAAATAATACTGGTAATGGTATTAGTAAACAGTACATTATTAGTCACAGTAAAGGATCAACATTTTGAATTGTTTTCTGACCTCATTGGTGGAGCCCCCTGTGGATGATGGCAGCCATGATTGGTTGAAACAGACCATCATGTTGAAGAGTCTCAAATAGCAGAGGGACACATGAGCTGACTGTTTCCTGCTTCATCAGCAGCAGACTGTTCTGATCTCTGGTCTGTACGTCTTTTAGATATCCAGACAACAAACACTACAGTAAAAGAAGCACTGCAACATATCCAAAAACTGCTGCCAGTCCAACGTGTAGAGGAGTGGAGTGTCCATCCTTTAAATCTGCAGATAGAAATAAATCAGAGTCAGTAAATGTGTGATTAGTTGAACAGCCTTCATTTGTCTTGTGTATTTCTGATGTTTGACTCTCAGGAATAAACTGCAGCTCCAACCTGATACACAGACACACACACTGAGCTCCACACACTCACCTGTAACCTCCAGGTAGATGACTCTGATTGGATCAGTCTTNTGTTTGACTCTCAGGAATAAACTGCAGCTCCAACCTGATACACAGACACACACACTGAGCTCCACACACTCACCTGTAACCTCCAGGTAGATGACTCTGATTGGATCAGTCTTAATGATGGCTCTCTTTGTACGTCTTGATCCACCTGTTGCGACTCGACACTCGTATGTTCCAGAGTCTCTGCTGGTCACATTCTTCAGAGTTAAAGACACGTCTCCG
>NC_065522.1:31122408-31137354 GCF_006386435.1 Epinephelus moara | reverse complement strand
ATCATCCACATGATGCATTCACTGTCACACTGTGTAACATATGAACCAGAGTCAACACCGCCCTCTGCTGGACTCACAGTCACACTGCTTCTACTGTTCACCTCCATGTACACCTCTGTCAACCAGCCATCAGGGGTCAGTGCACAGTTACACTCAGACGTCCCCAAACTGTCCTCTGGGTTCAGTCAGGTGTCCTTCATTATTCTTAATATCAGGGTGTATCGTACTTTGACAGTTTCCATCAGTCAGCTGACTATGAAGGTGTAATCAATGGACTGGACAGTGAGGAAGGGTACGACTGCTCCAGCTGCAGGTTTGAATCATATAATAATGTTTGATAGATTATCTGATCACATCATTGGTACGAGATCAACATAAAACTCTCACTGTCCAAAGACTGGACACTCTGAATGTCCCAGAGGTGTGAGTCTGTGTGTGTGTGTCAACCCCACGGCTGTGATAAACTCATGACCTGTCCAGGTGTTTCCCACTCCTCACCCACTGACAGCTGGGTCTGACCTCATCTGTGATGTTTTAAAAGCCGTTAGTTTTATTTTACTCTGTTTGTTCAGACATGTATGATCCCTGAGATACAGATACACATTGAAAAAGAGGCCTATTTCCTGCCAACACCAACCCACAACAGAGACACACACAGAGGAAGGAGGTGGGCTTTACTCGGTGTGAACAGTTAACATTCATGCGCTGATCTCAGATGAGCGAGACATGAAATGGAGGAATCATCATTACAGTGGCTGCTGGGTGAGGAAGACCCCATGACACTTGATCAATGCATGGTTGTTTGTCTGCGTACAACAAACAAAGTTTAAATGTCTCGTTACATGTGAAACCTCAAACTAACCTGAGTGTTCTTTGTCCTCAGTTGTGACCTCGCTGCTGAGCTGCACAACAAACGTCCTCAGTTGTGACCTCGCTGCTGAGCTGCACAACAAACCAAGGTCAGTAAACTTCTTCTGTCACGTCTGAAAAGTTCTTTACTCTCTGACAGACACATGAGTGTTGAGGACAGTGTCAGAGGAGGAACATTAGTGAATACAATGAAACACTGAGTGCAGTTTTGGTGGCTGCAGTCTGCACAGACTGAACAGCCGAAGCTAAAAATGATCATTTAAAAGGTTTAGTTATCCACAAACCTGCATGGCATGATGCTCCGGCTAACAGAGGAGAAAAACTGCTTCTGTTGAAGGTCAGGTTTGAAGCTAGATGACATAATAACAGGAGGATGATGGAGCCGAATGAAAGTATTGATCAGAGATCAATAAACAGGTTACAGGAAATAAATTATTTATGAGAAACACATGTCACCAGATATTCTGCTGTGTGTTTAACACCAACTGTGACAGTGACGTTTAACAACATGCAGAAGGAGTCAGTCTGTCAGCTCACTGCCTGCCCTCAGTGCTGAAACACTGACACAGATCAGCAGTGAACACACGCTGAGACAGTTGGAATATCAGCAATGTGACACAATAAGTCTCATAAAAGATAAAAATGATTGTCTCTTACAGCATCTGTCCTCTCCTCCTCCCTGCAGCCTCTCTGACTGTGAGTCCCAGCAGCTCTCAGATGTTTGAAGGAGAATCTGTCTCTCTGAGCTGTGAGGAGGACGACAGCTCTGCTGGATGGACTCTGAGGAGGAACACAACCAGACAGAAGATGTCTCAGTGCGGAGCTGGATGGGGAAGATCAGCTGGTTCTGTCTGTAACATCAGCTACATCTTCTTATGGCACAGTGGAGTTTACTGGTGTGAGTCCAGAGAGGGAGCAACCAGTAAGAGCATCAACATCAGTGTCACTGGTAAGATCAGACTGTGGAGTCAGTGTTGATGAAGCTGTGTGTAAATGGATGAAATGCTGTAGTTTGTCTCTGTGTTGAGGTGGATCAGTGATCCTGCAGAGTCCTGTCCTCCCTGTGATGGAGGGACATGATGTCACTCTGCACTGTAAAACAAAGACGTCCTCCAACCTCCCAGCTGCTTTCTATAAAGATGGCTCCTTCATCAGGACTGAGCCTGCAGGTCACATGACCATCCACCATGTAACCAGGTCTGATGAAGGCCTCTACAAGTGTGACATCACAGGTCATGGAGAGTCTCCACCCAGCTGGCTCACTGTCACAGGTCAGGAGGTCAAACTTTATGAATACATTTATAATCTGACAACATTTCTAACTGTTAACATTTAATATAAATGATCCTTTCACCTCCATCTAAACCAGCATGGACACAAGTTATGAATTCACTTTCATGTCTTTCTGTTTGCATGTTTTTAAACCACTCACATTAATAAGATGAATATTAGGAATTTTCAGATTTTTTGGACCTGAACACAAATAATTTAATTTAACTGCATCAGAGGAACAGTGACATAAGTGAAGTTGTGCTTTCATTGTTTTTTTTTTATTTCATTTTGATTTTAGGGAAACCCTCCACAACAAGTCCTCCCACATATACTTCTGGTCTTTCCTCCTCTTCCTCGCCTAAACCTACCTCTGGTTCCCCTCCTGACTCCATATTACCATCTGTGGTTACACCTGTCTGTGTTCTGGTGTTGCTGGTGTTGCTGGTGTTGCTGGTTCAACTGGTGAGACGATGCATCCACAGGAAACCTAAAGGTGAGATAGAGACACAAAACAGACACACAGTGTTTCAGTGTTATTTACAAACTGACTCCTGAAGTCAAACGTCCATTAGTTTTCTCATAAATTACTTTTCTGTTGTTAACAAACATCTTCACCACGAGGTCCATTTAGTTCACTCTGGAGCTTTTGATTGTATCACATGATCTTCCTCAGCAGATGAAGTTTGAAACTGTAGATGATCATTTTTCTTTAAAGGGGACTTATTCTGCTCATTCATACTTCATACTTGTATTTAAGGCTTTCATTTGTTTCCATGTTTTAATGTTAAAAACACTTTATTGTCCTCATACTGTCTGTGCTGGAACACCTGCGTTCACTGTCCGTCTGAGAAGCTCCGTATTACCTCCTGTCTCTTTAAGACCCCCTCCCCAAAAAGCCTCGTCCGCTCCGATCAGTGTTTCTGGGTCCTCTGTATCTCTGCGTGAATGCTCCATCACGGCAGCCGGGGAGCGATTGTAACAGACACAAGCAACATTTTGTACAATAAAAAAATCACCAATAAAAGCTTCTAAACACAAGCGGACACGTTCCAGCAGGAAGATGATCCAAAGTCAACATCAGCAACCAAGATGACATGTTTTCCTGAAGTTAGCATGTAGCTACATGTTCTAGAATACACCTACTGGTGCTACTTGACACATCCTCAGTGATGAACCCGAGGTCACAGGGTGTTTTGGGTCTTTAATCTTCAGACACCCTCGCCCGGGCGACCCAGCTGGAGGTGATCAGTCCCTGACTTGTGTCCAAGCGGCCCACTACTCCATGGATCCCCCCTCCGGATCCACAGCCATCGTGAGGCTTTTTGATGGCTATTTTGCACAGCTGACCTTTTACTCAAAAGGGGTTGAGGATTCAACGCAATGACTGGCCAGCGAATCCGCAGCACCCAACCTCGATTGGTTCGACACGAGCTTTCCAGCCATTGTTCCTGCACTCCACCACCAGTTCTGCGTATTTGGCACTTTCCCGCTCACTGGCCTCTTCAATCCGGTCTTCCCAGGGGGCAGTAAGTTCCATTGGGACCACTTGCTTTATTGACTCCGATGTTAGTGGCTGAGATGTGTTAAAGGAAGTTGAGCTGCCTTCCCAGGTCGACTTGGAGATGCCAGTCCCGTGCGGTGACAAGGAGCCCTCCAGAGGCGCTTAGCTGGTGTTGTGCCTTCTCACCAGCTCTGACGAAGGTGATGGACTGCTTGGGCGTGTGCTGGTACTTGCTGTCTTGAATCGCTGTGCTGACGGTATCTGCCAAGGCCCTAAGGACCTGGTCATGGTGCCAGAAGTACCACCCGTCCCCCAATGCCTTCGAGCAGCAGCTGAGGATGTGCTCCAAAGTGCCTTTCTTCTGGCACAGTTGGCATGCTGGAGTGTCTACCAAGCCCCAGCAATGCAGATTGGCTGGTCTGGGGAGAACGTTGTAAATTGACTGGATGAGAAAGTTGATGTTCTCTCCAGAGCTCTGACCAGGTGATCTTACGCTGTTCAGCATGCTCCCACCTGGTCCGGGCGCCTTGTTAATACATGCCGACCGTCTTGGTCCGGCGGTCTTCCTCCACCTCTGCTCGTATCTCATCCTGCACCAGTTGACGCTTCTCCCTCCCTCCCACTGGCTTTGTCATAGTGTGATTTGGTAAAACTGCAGAGTCTTGCCCGCCCCACAACCAAAATGCTATGCTGTAGCTGTGCCTCCGCTCTGTCAACTGCTTCCTGTGCCTTCCAATTCCTTCCGGTCTTTACAAGGATTCCTGCTGAGGCGACTTTAACATCAGAGGAATCTCGGTACATCATGACCTCCCTGGCATGTGTGACCTTGAATTCCTCTGACAAGTCGCTGATGGGAAGCTGCAGCTTAGTGGAATGCTCATACAGGGCAATGCTACACAGGGACCGAGGGAGCCCCAACCACCTCTGGAGAATCTGGGTGATGGTTCTTTCCAGCGCCTCCACAGTGGTCATGGGCACCTCATAGACAAGAAGGGGCCAGAGAAGTCTCGGCAGGACTCCATGTTGGTACATCCAGGCTTTGAGTTTTCCTGGGAGTCCCGACTTGTCGATCGCAGTGAGCCAGGTTGTTCTTGGTTTGTTGGAGCGCGGCTGTAGCAGTGTATGTAATGTTTCCCTGGTGTTAGCATGTAGCTACATGTAGCAGTGTATGTAATGTTTCCCTGACGTTAGCATGCAGTTACGCGTAGCGGTGTATGTGATATATTCATTCAAATAAACACAAGACGTTTGTGCTCTAGAAAAGATCAGCACTCAGTGAATAACCTCCTAAGCCCTATGATAAGCTATTATGGCAAGGCTTAACTATACAGACCAGTGAGCAGTGAAAACTAGCATGTCTTTGGGGTCATCAGGTGGGAACCTCCTTTCACCAGTGTTTCGTCTAGTTGGTCCCACGACACCTCCAGGAGGCTAGACAGTGATCTCTGGCGT
This sequence comes from Epinephelus moara, assembly GCF_006386435.1. NCBI lineage: Eukaryota > Metazoa > Chordata > Actinopteri > Perciformes > Serranidae > Epinephelus > Epinephelus moara. Next base: position 31,132,259 of record NC_065522.1, on the reverse strand, counting down.
CCCGGAGAAACGCCCCAATGCCAGGTCTCACTGCTCCCCGCACCAACCCAATAGCCTCCTTTACCTTACTTACACATGGCTTTCTCAGCCCAAACAGCACTGCCACCTTCAACCAAACCCAGGCTCCGGTCATGCGAACTAAATATCCTTCCTCTTCCTCTAAACACCTGCAGTAGCGTGTCTGGAGCAGATGAGCACATAGAGGAATCCATGACGAGCTGACGTCAGCTTGTTTCATTCAGAACGGTCTGAAGCCTCCTGCGGTTTTTACTCTGACACACATTGACCTTATTATTTAAAACTTTGGCCACGTTCAACATCAGACACTGAAACATTATAAACATGACAGAAAATAAGGAAGAGCATAATAAGCCCCATTTGAGCATTTATTTTTCATGTTGTCTCAAACATCAGGATTAAAATTGTTTGTAATTTCTGTTTATTTTGGTTCATTTGCAGCTGCTGAAGTTGGAGATGATGACATCAGAGATGACATCACATACACTGATGTCAATATATCACGTAACCTACAACAGCCAATCAGACGGAGCAAAGGTAATGATGGTTTTATTGATTTTAAGTGGACTTTTAGGGACGGTGACTGTGTGTGTGTGTGTGTGTGTGTGTGTGTGTGACCTTTTTTGTTCTTATATCCTTGTGAGGACTGTTCTAAGTTGTAGAACTTAACAGGACCTTTTGCAAAGTGAGGACTTTTTTCAGTTGAGGATATTTTATAAAGCGTGTAAATCAATGTTTTCAGTCCATGAAGTTTCAGACTGCAGTGGGGTATTTAAGTGTGTGTTGTGCTTTGCATGTGTGCATTTTGCACCCTGTGGTTAACAGGAGCTAGCAGCTCTGTGGTCGTCCAGTTTCCTGTGTCTGATAAAAATACTTCAGCTGAATGTGGACCTGCACACATTTAACCACAGGGCTGTGAACAAACAAATAACATGAACCAAATATAAATGTGCAGATTTACAGATCTCTTTATACTCTGATCACATTTTATATATCTCAAAATGAGGGAACTGTTAGACTGTTTTACACAAACACTGTTTTTAATCAGTTTATTCAATGTTAATACTTAAAAGCTTTTTTTCATTTCCTTGTTGTGTCACATTTAGTCCGTGTTCACATTTGTGACTCCAACACTTTACAATGTTAATATTTACATCTAAATGTTAACTCACATTTGTATTCCACATGATCAACATGTCAGCCTATCTTTAGAAAAGCTCGCAGCTCTGTGGTTAAGTCCTCATCTCATAGGTTGGGTCTGTTTTCAGCCTTTTCCTTAAAAAAAAATTAAAAATTAAAATTAAAAATTATCAAAACATAAATTGCACTTCGGTTTACCAAGTGACCTTTCACACATCTGTCTTTGAGTTATTTCCTGATATTTGCTCCTTTAACTGATCAACTACTTCCTTTTCTAATACTATATTAACTACATTATTATTATTGATTGTAGTAGGAGCTCATATAATCTGGATTATTTTTGTTGAATGTGACTACAGCAGCAGCAGTGCTTATATTAACTGTTCTGGTATCAGTTGCAGAACCTGCAGTAATGTAATCTATGTATTTTATTTCCCAGAGAGCGATTCAGCTGCCGTCTACTCAGCATTGAGAGGAGCAGACGACGTCAGCTACGGACAAATAGTCTTCAAAGACATCAGATCAAACAGGAAGAGAGGTACAGCTGTTTGTCTTTGTCTCCATGGCTGAATCCAAATGTCCACACTTCACCACACTTGCAGACTTGCAGACTTTGCGGACACATTCCCGGGAAGTCTGGGAGTGCTGAGGACTCCAAAGTCACAACTCATCCAGTCCACAAGGAGCCTCAAGTGGACTTTCTGCAGACTTCCAGAGAGTCCGCTTGGGGTGCAGACTTCAGCAGGTGTCCCTGATTTAATAACCCACAATTCATTGCAATACGGACGAGACGTTGTGGGTTTTTCAACAACCTAAAAAAGGCTATACATGTGATTTATATGTTGTTATCAGCAGGGACAGATGAGTTCAGCACTCTTCATCAACTTATATGACATATACTGTATATGAATATGACAGCAGAGATAGTTAAACGTTTCCATGGCAATGAGTAAAATAGTCACTTGCAGTCTCTGCCCCCGCAGACTTCATGTGATGACAGTAAATAAGTCACTCTACGTACAGCTGAAGTCTGCGAGGGCTCAGTCTGCAGGTCCAGAGGGTGGACATTTGGATTCAGCCCATGGTGGACCAACTGTAGTCTGTGAGAGAAGAAGACAGAAGAGTTCAGCTGGTCACTGTAGCTTTAGTCAAAAAACGAGAGAATAATGCATGTGTGGGACTAGTTTCAGTGGTGGACTGATACACATCTGGTGCTCTAGTGACAGTGACGTGTATCTGGGATTGGGTCAAAATAAACTACAGTGACTTTACATGCACAAAATATTCTGGTTTTCACCCTTATTCCAAAAAAGACTATATTCCTACTGAGCGGTTAACATGACTCATGAACATGAACATTCCACTAATACTCCCATGGTGGGAAATCATGGTTCAAAGTATTCACATGACTATCAGAAAGATTAATGATCATTAAAAATACTTATTAATTAATAATCAAAATAACTATCATCAAAATGACACACCAATAGTAACATTTTTGACACAGTAGAGGTTAACATTTATTCCAAAGAAAGAAAGCTAAATAACACACAGTATATCCTAACAAGTTACTATATTCAAGTGTGAGTGTATAAATGTGTGTGAAAAGGAGAGACAAAAACACTAGAGTGAACACACACAAAACAAAATGGCCGCCAACAGAGATAGCTGCATAGAAGCTAAGCCGCAGACCAAAGTTTCCTACGCCTCAAACTGGCTTCTAATATTGTTTTTTTCACTGTGCATGTTAAACCACAGCAGCTACTTCCTCCTGTTGATTCCAGTGAGCTGTGGTGTGAGGCTGGTCAGGTTTCTCACGATAGTCTCGTCTGCTTTACGTGACCGTAACGTCTTTTGCACCCTGTGGTTTAATGTGGCAACGTTCTTTTAATCGCAGCGAGCAGCTTTGTGGTGGTCTAGTTTCCTGTTTCTGATAAATACCCTCTAGTTACATTTGGTCTTTCATTGTTCACAGCAGCGCCCAAAACCTGCAGCCATTTTAGAGTCCATCACAAATGTGATTATAATTCAACATGAACAATAATCACACAGCAGTAGTGTTAATCGTCTTTATATTGCTTTCAGTAGCTGGTGCTAACGCTAGCAGTCCTAAGCTAACAGTAACAGTATCAGGTGCACTACCTGCAGTAATGTACGTCAATATAAGTTGCATGTATTTTATTTTTCAGAGCGCGAACCAGCTGCAGTTTACTCAGCAGTGAAAAGAAAAGAAGACGTCAGTTATGGACAAATAGAGATCAGGCCGAACAGGAGGAGAGGTACAGCTGCTCTTCATTACTGAACTCTACCACAGAGCCAGGCTAGCTGTTTCCCCCTGCTTCCAGTCTTTGTGCTAAGCTAAGCTAACCACGTCCTGACTCCAGCTCTGAACTAAACACACAAACACAAAAAGCCAGATGCACCTGCTGCACTGCTGTTTACATGATGGATCCAGCAAAGTGGAACAGCGAGCAGTTTTCTGCTGAGAGTAATGCAGCAAGAGCAGAGCAGTGATGTCACTGCAGCAAATATCAAAACTAAAAACTGTATTTATAAACTTGAGAGAGGAAACACAACTAAACTTTTAGCTTCTTGAATAAGTTGTAAACTTGACAGAACTGAACTTTCTTGATGAACTCGATGCAGTTACGCTGCTCCTCGTGTGTAAATGTGGAGTCAGACAGCAGCTCTGCTCTGATCTCTGCTACGTTCATGTTTTACACAATGTGACTGCAGCAAAGATCAAAATTGAAAAATGAAGTTGTAAACTTGACAGAACTGAACTCTCTCGATGAACTCGATGTAGTTACGCTGCTCCTCGTGTGTAAATGTGCATAGAGTCTCTCTTGATGTGGAATCGGACAGCAGCTCTGCTGTGGTCTCTGCTACGTTCACATTTTACTAAGTTTTAAAATTTATTTAAAAATTAATATATTTTTCCATCCACGAGATACATTTTGCTGCAGGTTAACAAGGAGCATGGCATGGCCACTGTGTGCGACCCCTGATGGTCTGTGGGCTTATGGGAAATGGTGTTCTGCTAACAAACAGAAACATGGAATAAACAGTGTTAGAAAGTACCGTCCTTATCCAGACATGAAGCGAGCCAAACAACATGCTGCTGAGAAACACTCTGGTTTTAGACATTAGCTGCTAACGTTAGCATGCAGCTGTCTGATAACAAGACTTTAGATTATATTTCACCTCACATTATAAACATTAGACTAATGTTATTTGTGTAGGTTATATTACAGCTCATGATGCGACACTGACTTCCTGTTTACATACAGATTATAGATCATATAGAATAATAATAATATATAAAGTGTTTATGTCTTTGTCTCCAACAGTTTCTCATGTTGTTTAAACTGTGTGTGTGTTCAGAGCCTCCAGCAGAGCCACAGGTCGTCTACTCTTCACTGAGGTAGACCTTCACACCTTCACACCAGTCCAACCAGTGAAGTCCAGCTGGCCTGTCACTGGTCCCCACAGCCCCTCACACCTCAGGACATTCATGGGCTTTATTTCTTATTTCTATATGTGAAAGTTAAATGAGACTGGTGCAGCTACAGAGAGACAAACAGCTTCACTTTACACATTATTGTTTTACTTTTCTTTGGATAAATAACTTGTTAAATACTTATTTTTTTAGGTGGTAGTGTTTCAGTAGGGTGAAGAACACCGACATGTTTCTACTGAACAGAAGCTGCTGATAATAATGAACTTTACTGCTCTAATATTGATATCAAGTGGTGTCTCTGCAGGATCAATAAACTCTGGTATCTCACTGGAAAGCTGGAAACTCACAAAAACAGCTTCAGTACAGAGTGTGTGTGTGTGTGTGTGTATGTGTATAGAGGTTTGGTTTTGTAGTCCATGAATTATTGAATCGGACTGCTGCTGCTTCTCTTTGACATTTTCACTGCGCACACACATCTGCTGCTGTCACACATTTATTGATCGATCAGTTTTTTCAAACACACACTGAACTCATATGTGTCGCTCTGCAGCCTGCAGGACTTCTCTCATCTTAATGTTTTGCCCCCTGCTGGTGTTGAGTCGTACTGCAGCTCCACTGTCTCAGTCACTCACTGATCAATCAATCAATCAATGTCAGCTGATCAGTTGTGTCCACGTTCTGTGTGACCTGCCGTCTCCATGGTGATGACCTCCTCAACATGTGAACCAACAGAGATCACAGAGAGCGTGTTGTTGTTCTCACCTGTGTGATGTCACTCTGTGAGCCTGCTACACCTGAACAGGAGGATCATCCAGCAGGAGCATGTCAGCCTCAATCAGCACACACACACCTGTGTGTTTGATCAGTGACTGACGGGGGGCGTGTCTACCAGGAGTCTGGTTGCTATGATACAGAATATGTGCAGAAGTAGACATGTCGTCACCAGGTGGAGCTCGTGCTCTGGATGAGGTGAAGCTGAAGCACAGAGGGAGAGAGGACGGAGCCGCTGGTGTGTGTGTGTGTGTGTTTGTTCATGACAGGAAACATCAGACATGTTCAGTGTGTTAACACACTCCTCACCAAACAAACAAAACTCAACAAATAAACAAACAAACAAGGTGTCTGACAGGAGGTGCGTTCAATGACTGATTAATGAAGGCAGGTGTTTCCTTTTCTCTCCTCAACATTAAACACAGTCACACACAATAAAGTGTTCATAAAGACATAAAGATGATCTGATGTTTGATGACGTGAACATTTAACCAGACACGTGCTGAGACTGTCAGTGATGTCAGAGACAGACAGCAGGTGGCAGCACAGCACAAAAGTACCCAGCTGCAGACTTGGAAACCACAAGTAACTGAGCAGCTGAGGCTTTTTTTTTCTTCAGTGAACTGTAGTCTATTGTTAAACTCATTTCACATCCAAACACTTAGGACAGTGTGACAGCCTTGAAACACTGAAGTGATTGTGGTTTACCAGTGACTGTTTTTCCTGTTCTTGAAGGCATCAGCCCCAGTGTTACTCAGGTTGAGTCACCCCCCTGCACCCACTCTTTCGCCTTTGTTTTGTTTTCTTTCGCTTCACGTCACGTTACACTTCACTATGTTCACGTCACTTACATCTACATCACTGGCCGCACTCCATACTTTACTTAGTTACAATAAATATCCTTTAATCTAACATCACTCTCCAGTATGTGTCATGGCCTAAGAGCCGGGTTATGACAACATGAACTGGAGGGATTTTTATAGATACATACATTAAAGACAGAAGCATACCTGCCAACACTCCCGATTTACGCGGGAGTCTCCCTATTTTCAACCCTTTCTCCTGCACTGCTCCCAGTTGGTAATTTCTCCCGCTATTCTCACGATTTCATAGTGACATGAGTCAAATTGGTGTTTCCTGTGTCATAGTACCTGGCAACCCAACCCAAACGGCCCCGCCCGACCTGCTGTGTGTGCTGTGCGTGACTGCGCATGTTCAAGCTCACGTCCATGCCCAATCTCAAGGCGGGACATTACAAACTGAAAATGAATGAAATGGCTCCCAAAAAGAAGAAGCAGCCTAGTGTCGAAATTTCAGCCTGCTTGGTGCCAGACCTTCCTTTTTCTAGTCGCTAGCCACGTCAGCAAGTACCACGCGTTTTGCAAGCTATGTCGGGCTGACTTTAGCGTGGAACACGGCGGGAAAAACGACGTTAGCAAACACGCTAACTGCAGCAAACACACACAGGCAGTGGAGGCGCAGAGAGGAACGACCAACATCAGCTCGTTCTTGCTGAGAGATGTGGAGGCGTGCACACACACACACACACACACACACCGTCTGACGGAGTAGTAGTAGACTGTAGACTCCTTCTGTTCTTTCTGATAAAGGTGTTCCTGGGAAGATGGCTCCTCAACACAAACACTCACTGACACTCACACAATGTTTGCACTTGCACTTAACACACATTTTGTGATGTACATTGTAACACATTTCATTGTAACAATGGATATTATTATGATGTAAGGCTCATTAAAAATAATTTTGTCTACATCTTTAGGCCCGTTTCCACCGCAGGAACTTCGGGGTAATTTTATGGGGCCGGGGCCGTTGCTGCGTGTCTCCACCACAGGAACAAGAGTTCCGGAACTTTTACGGGGGCTAAACAAGTCCCTGCCTCGGAGTAGGTACTCAGAACGGCCCCGAAAAACTCCTGGCTGGGGCTTGGGGGTTACTTGGTGCTGATTGGATATACTCAAGGAGGGATGTGACGTCAACAGAAAGCAACAAAATAGCCGGCATTTTTAAAACTCAGCAGATGAGGGTTAGCTCGTTCATATAGCTTCCGCCGCCATGTAAAAAAAAAAAACTCACTAAATGGCCCGTGAAAAAAATATTTTTTCCGGCGGATATCTTAGTTACAACATGATTGAGCTAGCAAAGCAGTTTTGTGTTAATATGTGTGGTATTTAGGGTTGGGTTCCGAAATTCGGTTCCAAGTAGGAACCAAATCAAAAACGGCGGGTACCGGGTACCCATAAAAATTATTTACTTTCGGTTCTGCTTATTGGTTCCTAGACGCACTAGTAACCTTTCTTACAGTGGCTGCTTATTCAGATACGTATCTGCCAGGACCTGTCTGTTATGTGACTACGTCACGCATTCACACTGAACTTCAACACAACTGAAAAAACAAAACAAAACAAAAAACATCGGAGAAACTGCAGAAGAAGAAGCTATGGCTAACTGGGCTAACTATGCAAGATGGACTGTGGGAAACGCTGTATTGCGGTCGTCAACACCAGACACAGCCAGTGCTAATGTTGCTAACAAGCAACGTTGGTACGTTGCCAGCAGCCCAAACAGAGACACCGTTCATGTTGGCGAAAAAGAGGCTGACATAAGATAAAACTGAGGAGTGTCACCGAGCGGTAACAAAGTTTGTGGTTAAAGGACTAACGTAACATCCCTTCGTCAGTCGTCGAGTCTCCGTCATTCAGGTAAGTTAGATAATGTAACGTCGCCTATTTCCATCCTAAATCCTGTGGCAAAAATACCCTATTTCGTATTGTGCGTGTGTTTCTCTGCAAACGTCAGTGACATATATCAACTATAAAATGAATGACCTTGTTCAGAATGAAATCAAAACGAATCTATAAATAGAATAAACAGAAAATAGGCATTCTCTATTCATTTAAAATATTTTCAACTCTTACAATTGTGTATTTTTTCCACACTATTACTGATCTCCTAACATCAAAACAATTACTTTATTTCATGATGTTTATTTGCTGTTGTACAGTGAATGCAATGCAGTATAGTATTTTAGCACTGATGCTGCTCAGGTAGGATTTTATTTTTGTTAAACACTTTCTTAAAAGGTAAAGGAATAAAGTTACTTTTGTTAAATAAACATTTGACCTTTTATTTTTCACTATTTTGGAATCGAAATAAGGAATTGTTAGGAACCGGAATCGGAATCGGATTCATAAAAATCCTAACGATACCCATCCCTAGTGGTATTTATTCAGTTTTGGGAAATCACGATGTCTAGAAAGCATCAGTGGCTGCAGCTGACAGGGACAGTTAACAGCAGCAGCAAAGCTAACATCAGGACGTCATCTGTTAAAAGCCTCCCGTTGTCGGATATGACATGAAACTACTCCAGTTAGCTCAATCATGTTGTAACTAAGACATCCGCTAGAAAAAAAAATTCAAAAATTTCAAAAAATTTTCACGGACCATTTAGTGAGTTATTACAGACACCGCTATCGGCTAACAGCTAACGGCGTCCCTACGTCGCCCCGGTCAAAATGGTTGTGCAACAATTACGTCACATCCAGAGCCCAGTAACTTTACAGGAACCTTCCTCCTACTCCGCTCTCTCAGTGGAGACACGGCGGTTGACAGGGCCGAGCGAGAGGACGTTCCTGTAGTAGTTCCTGCCCCCCAAATAGTACCAGGAACTTCTTCAGTGGAAACGGGCCTATTGTATTTATTGTATTCATTTGTGGTGTAGGGTTATATGGGGACGGCCCCCAGTGTGTGTTGTGTGTGTACTGTACAAACGGTGAAAATGAGCTATATCTAGCTACTGATCATACTTTTACTACAGTTACTTGTTGGAGTAAAGGTTTTACTTCACCATTCAGCTCAGTTCAAACATTTGATCTGAAGGTCAAACATGTTACAACACGTTCAGGATCTTCTGTGTAAAGACACACACTCATAAATCAGGACTGTGTTTACATTACAAGAAAAATATGTGAAACAGACACACCCAGTCAGACACACCTTCATGGAGTCTTCATCATGATGACGAGGTAAATCTGATCTGAGAGCTCATTCAAACTGTGTTTAGTCCAGATGGTCCATAGTGAGGATGAGGAGGAGACTCAAGTGATGAAGAGGGTTACCTGCATGATTTTAGGATAACACACACACACACAGTTCCAGCAAGAAACACACACAGAGCTTCACACACACATTTAACTATCATGTACATACAAATACATCAACAAACAAACAACCAACATGTGTGTGAACAAGTCAAAGTGTTCAACAAACAAACAACCAACATGTGTGTGAACAAGTCAAAGTGTGTGTGAACAAGTCAAAGTGTGTATGAACAAGTCAAAGTGTGTATGAACAAGTCAAAGTGTGTGTGAACAAGTCAGAGTGTGTGTGAACAAGTCAGAGTGTGTGTGAGCAAGTCAAAGTGTCTGTGAACAAGTCAAAGTGT
>NC_065522.1:31120211-31121768 GCF_006386435.1 Epinephelus moara | reverse complement strand
TGAACAAGTCAGAGTGTGTGTGAACAAGTCAAAGTGTGTGTGAACAAGTCAGAGTGTGTGTGTTCAGAGCAGACATGTTTGAGGACTAAAGTGTCAAAGTGCTGTGTGTGTGTTTAACTGCTCAGTAAAGATGCTGCTGCTGTTGTTACTCATCTCTTCCTGCTTCATGAGTCTGTGTCTCACTTTGTCTTCAACCTGCAGAACAACACGCACGGAAAACTACTGGAATACTATGTTGTTTCATGTCAGCCATTCCAGAGATGACTGAGGACACGTCTTCGGTCTGTTCGTTCAGTGTAACTTGCCTCACAGGCAGCAACACATCCTGAAGGACAACACGAACACAGGAACCACATCACCTGTCTTTGTTACAGCAAACAGACTCTAAGTCTTTGACTCTCCTCATCAGCTCTGAGGTCATGGTTGAATTATTTCCTCCACTTGGAATTCAAACACCATTTACAGGTTGAAACTAGCAGCTCAGAGAGGAAGAGGAGGAGGAGGAGGAGGAGGAGGAGGAGTTCATGCTGCAGCTGCTCTCTGTGCCTGATACTAATCTCTTCCAGAGTCTGTCCAGAATAAGTTTTACAGTTTTTTACAGTTGTTTACGCACTAAAATGAAAATTTTCACACAATTAACAGCTCTTTACACTCAAGAAGCAAAACATCTGTCCATAGTTGCACAACAATAAGCACAGACTCAGCTTCACACTGTTTGCAAAGCTCTACACGCATTATCACACCTTAGACACAGATAAGGATTGTGAGGTTACTTCCTTCTCATTACAAAGCCCCTGCTTGCCAACGACCACACTAATGAGAGAATTGGATAATCACATCCACCTGGTGTGGAAGCACACAGGTGCTTACTGTAAACCAAGTGGACCACATGCAGAACATTGTCGTTTGGGACAATCTATCTTTCCATCGATCTGCTCTGGTCCACAATTGGTTCCATGAGCACCCTGAATTTGCAGTCTTATACCTTCCACCATACTCCCCATTCCTAAACCCAACAGAGGAATTTTTATTTGTCTACACTTTACAGTAGTAAGAAAAACTACTATTTGGTTCTGATTTTCATTGTTGATCTGTTACTGTAACTGAGTGTGGTAAGAAATAAATATTTTCAGTCTGCAGCAGTCTGCAATCAGTGTTGTGTTTGTTTGTTGTATTTGTGTACTTTCTCTGTATACCTCAAAGTAATCATGAAGAATGTTGTGGGTTTGACAATATCTTTTTGTCATCTAAATTATCCCTTACATAAAAATGTCTGGCAAAAAGGTCTAGCACTAGACCAGCTCTTTCCTAAAATAGGGATTTTTACAAATGTATTTTGTATTGATCACTGTAGTGTGTAACTGACTGCAATAGTGTCTGATCATCTGAAGACTGTGTTAGTGAGATGAAAACAAAACAGCATTTTTATAAATATGTCTATATGTTTTGACTGAAGTGTGTCATTTTGCAAACAGTTTAGGAGTTATGCAAACTGAGTGTGGTGTTTGGATAATTGTGTGAATATTTTGAAAAAAGGAGCCCTGTTTTCAAAATTGC
>NC_065522.1:31117840-31119714 GCF_006386435.1 Epinephelus moara | reverse complement strand
GTCTCAGAGTGAGATGGTGGGGGAGGGGAGAGTGAACACTGTGAGCAGCAGCATTAACCTCCATTTAATCATGTCTGATGACAGTGACAGGTCCAGACAGGTCAGCTTCATGTGTCAGTTACAGAGCTTCAGTTAAACACATTTAAGTTTTCTAAAGCACATTGTTTAAAAGTCATGATATAAAGCCGAGGCCTCCTGTCTGACTCATTCTGCATACACACTGTAACAACATCACTTCTTTCACATTAATGTGACTGAGCAGCTGTTTGGCCTTAAAAACCTCAATGATCAGCTGTTACAGTAACACATACACTGTAACATGTCATCAGTGACATGAAGTCAATATGTCTTCTGTTCCTCAGTGTTGTGTTATTGATTAAAACCTGACAGATTCTGTTCACACACTGTACATGATAAGGTAGTGATTCATGGAGGAGAGACATGATTGGTTAAAACAGGCCATCATGTTGAAGAGTCTCAAACAGCAGAGGGACACATGAGGTATCTGTTGAGGCGCTGACGTATTGCGGTAAGCGAGTTGTGTCATTTCCGGTGTTTCTGTGACAGCGTCTCTGTACTGCTGTAGTGAATTCTACTAGCCTGCTTTCTGCTTTCTCACTACAGTTGCTTTAACGTCTACTTCAAGTCTTAACCCACACTGGTTCTGTTTAAGCACTTATAGCTCTCCTCCTTTCTACGACTTTCTCGCTAATCTCTTAGCTGTTGTTTGCACGTTACTAGCCTTGGTAGCTACATTAGCTTTACAGTTAGCGATGGCTTCTCCCTCTGCTCTCTCTTGCTCGGTGTGCCAAATGTTCAGTTATGCCTCTGCCTCCTTTAGCGAAAGTGGTAATTGTAACAAGTGTAGTTTATTTGCTGCGTTGGAGGCGAGGCTTAGTGAATTAGAAGCGCGGCTCTGCACCATGGAAAACCACTCAGTAGCTGCGGTAGTTAGCCAGCCCCCTGTAGCCGGTGCGGAGCCACATAGCATAGCCTCTGCTAACTGTCCTCCGGCAACTCCCGTGCAGCCGGGAGGCTGGGTAACTGTCCGTGAGAAGGGTAGCTCCAAGCCGAAGCCCACGGCTCACCACCAGCCTGTTCACGTTTCCAACCGCTTTTCCCCACTCAGCGACACACCCGCTGAGGATAAAACCCTGGTTATTGGCAGCTCTATTCTGAGGAACGTGAAGTTAGCAACACCAGCGGCCATAGTCAAATGTATCCCTGGGGCCAGAGCGGGCGACATTGAGTCACATTTAAAACTGCTGGCTAAAGCTAAACGTAGATTCAGTAAGATTGTTATTCACGTCGGCGGCAGTGACACCCGGTTAAGCCAATCAGAGGTCACTAAAATTAATATTGCCTCGGTGTGTGAATATGCAAAAATGATGCCGGACTCCGTAGTTTTCTCTGGACACCTCCCAAATCTGACCAGTGATGACATGTTTAGCCGATGTGGGTTTCGTTAATAATTGGCAAACTTTCTGGGGAAAACCTGGTCTTATTAGGAGAGACGNGGGTGTGTGAATATGCAAAAATGATGCCGGACTCCGTAGTTTTCTCTGGACACCTCCCAAATCTGACCAGTGATGACATGTTTAGCCGATGTGGGTTTCGTTAATAATTGGCAAACTTTCTGGGGAAAACCTGGTCTTATTAGGAGAGACGGCATTCATCCCACTTGGATGGAGGCTGCTCTCATTTCTAGGAACCTGGCAAACTTTATTAGTAAATCAAATCCCTGACAACCCAGAGTTGAGACCAGGACTCGGAGACGCAGTCCTATACGCCTCTCTGAGCTTCTAGTTCAGTTACCCAGCCATAGTTTTCATAGTTTTATACAAACGGTGTCTGTCCCCCGACCACCTAAATTA
>NC_065522.1:31107947-31112656 GCF_006386435.1 Epinephelus moara | reverse complement strand
AAATAAATCAGAGTCAGTAAATGTGTGATTAGTTGAACAGCCTTCATTTGTCTTGTGTATTTCTGATGTTTGACTCTCAGGAATAAACTGCAGCTCCAACCTGATACACAGACACACACACTGAGCTCCACACACTCACCTGTAACCTCCAGGTAGATGACTCTGATTGGATCACCATCAGTGTTGGCTGTCGTTCTACGTCTTGATCCACCTGCTGCAACTCGACACTCGTATGTTCCAGAGTCTCTGCTGGTCACATTCTTCAGAGTTAAAGACACGTCTCCGTCCTTCAGCTCTCTGTCCACCAGCTCCACCCTGCCTGTAAAGGATGGATGCTGTTTGGTTGGGTCGAAGTGTCCATCACTGTATAAGAGGACGTACTGTGGCTCCAGGTCAGCTCTGGTCCACTCTACAACTCTGATGGAGACATTACCAGCCTCACATCTCAGAGTGACGTTATCTCCAGGGTGCACTGTCACATGTTGGTCTGAAAAACAACACACACACACACACACACACACACACACACACACACTTGATAGTGTCAGATTTGTTGGGACACATGAAGCTGCTTTAACATTTGGACGTACACTTAAACTTCATTCAGTTCATTCAGTGTGTCTTTAATAAACATCTCTCTGAGTTGATCTCACTGCTTTCACACTTCAACCAAAAACTCTGCTTGTGTTAAACCACAGGTTCATCTGATGAGTCATCACTTAACTCTGTCACCATTCAGCCAATCACAGCACAGCACAGCCTGATGCTCCTCCCCCTGTCTCACCCCTCCTCTACAAACCTCTCTCCAAACTGCGCAGTCTGAAACACCTTGTATGATCACTCCTTTATGTTTGAAGTCACTGATAAAGTTGAATACAACACTTATTAACTACAAAAATCCTTTTCGTGTACCCGTCGCTCTTGTGTTTTTCTGATTTAAAACCAGAACAGAAAAACAGAAGAACGTGTCTTTGTTTTGTTTAAATTCGGGGAATACTGGGAGATCTGCGGAGGAACATTTGACTTTGCAGAGGAGCGCTCCATCCTCACCTTATGTAGCCTCGTTATGGCCGCACTCCACCCTTATGCAGACCTGATCTGTGAACTCCTAGAGAGTGGCAAGACACACACTATGTTTTTCCGAATGTGTGTAGGCCTATGTGAAATGAGAAATAATGAAATCAAAGAGTTTCACGAGACATAGTGGAAGGCAAGTGTCTGCCACACTCCATTTAGTACAGCGGATTAGCAGATAAACTTTTATCTGAAAAAAAGCATGAAATTTCTACCATAGTTAGTACATACCATAAGGTTTATTTTCAGATGTGGAGGGAAGTCAGATTTGACCTCTGAGGCCCGGGAGAGGTCAAATTCAAGATGGCCGCCAATAATATTCAAATATGCTTAACTGTTTTTTTAACTTTTTACGCAGTGGGGAGCTTCCTGGAGGTGGTGGGAGACGGCACCAGCCTCAGAAAGGCGTCTGTGTTTTTTTGTTTAAATGTAATACATTTCTTCATGATTCTCTTGCTAGGACTACTTCTTATTTAGTTGTAGTCTTGTTTTCATCATGAAAATATGTCATTAACAAATATTTATAGTCTTAGTTTTCCATTAGAATTATTAGAGCACACATACACACGAGCAGCAGGGAATTAGCACGTTAGGTAGCAGCGCTGTGTGTGTGACTTATGCGCTGATGAAGTGGTGGGTGATCGATGTGCCTGACATCAATTGATTTGGTTTCAGCACCGCTATAGTGGACAGCTCCTGTTAAGAGCTTCTTAAAGAGCGATCTTAAGAGCGATCCTAAGGGGGCGATCACACAGAAATGAGAGAGACGCGGACGCTTCAAAGACGCTTGAAACGCTGGAAGTGCTTATTCAATGCGTGCTAGCTACTGGCGCCTGACGCTCAAAAATTTGAAAATATTTTAACTTTTCAGCGTCTACAAACACGCATCTACAAAAATGCCCATCTAAAAAGACGCTTGAATGCTGGTCAGACGCGCCGTATCATAGGAAAACAATGTTTTTACTGGTGTCGCGTTTCTAGCGCTCCCTAAGAATGGCATTAAGAACGCATCTGGGAAACACTCGTATCTTAGCGACCCTTCTTACCATTGACGTTCTTAAGTGTGCTCATAAGTCTTAAAGGGACAATAAGTGGAAATTCATCATTTCTAGATTATAGGAATTAAAAAATTGCTATGTGAAGAACTAGAGGTGTAATTTCATCTGGAGTATAGCATGACCTCACACACCCTCTCTCTGTGTTGATCTCCAGCTCTTGTTTACAAGCCGGTCCAGCTGCACGTTCATGTACGTTCATGTGAATCGCCTCCTTCCTCCTCTCAGAGCCCTTGGCCCTCCCTCCCCATAAAAGGCTACAGCCAGTGAGCAATGGCAGAGCGTATTTTCAAATTAAATGGCGGAGAGCGGAACGAAACGTTCACCTGAAGACAACCATGATCTGACATTATCTCTAAAGAAACAACGGTCGTGGGGCATCGGTGGCTTAGGGGATAGAGCATGTACAAGGCTGTTGCTGCAGGGGCCCGGGTTCGACTCCAGCCTGTGGTCATTTCCTGCATGTCACTCCCCCCCCCCCCCCCCCCCCCCCCCTTCACACTCGTCTGTCCTGTCAATTAAAGGCTAAAATGTCAAAAAAAAATATCTTAAAAAAAAGAAAAAAGAAAAAAAAGAAACAACGGTCGTTGGTGAAGAAGTTGTCGGATAAAGAAAGGGACAGAACCTGGATTAACATTGGCCTTGCATTTCCAAGGTGGAGAGCACTGCAAGAGCTAAAGGGTCTACAATCTGACTCGGAGCTAGCTCTTCTTCTCCTGGTCAGGTAACGTTAAGTAACAACATGAAGTCAAATGTCTATTTTAGTGTTTAACGTTAAGTAACAACATGAAGTCAAATGTCTATTTTAGTGTTACAGTAACGTTAGGCACATGTCACTATGTCGATACAATTAAATTTAATGTTACAATCGTAGCATGGGTTAATGTCCGGAGCTTGAGTTATTAGCGGCTCGGTCCCAGCAATGGGTCAGGCGTTACATTTGTGTTAGGTGAGTAGCCCGGCAGCCCAGATAACATTTGCAATTAGCATTGTAAAATGTAGCCAGACTAAAGAGCAGAGGTAGAGGGAGGTGTGGCTCATGTCTACATGCAGTGCACAACAGCAAACCTAGCAGTGAAATGATTTTTGCACCTTTAAGATCTCTCTTAACTGGGAAACACGGCCATTGTCTGTACACAGTCAGTTTACCTGGTAGGATATTTAGGTGAGAAGTGCTTTCTGTCTCTCCTCATTGATCTCAGAAGTATCACTAACTGAATGGGCACTTAGTTGGAAATGACACCTTAAATGTTTTTCTACTGTGTTTGGTTCCAAAGTTAAGCATGTTTGAATATTATTGGCGGCCATCTTGAATTTGACCTCTCCCGGGCCTCAGAGGTCAAATCTGACTTCCCTCCACATCTGAAAATAAACCTTATGGTATGTACTAACTATGGTAGAAATTTCATGCTTTTTTCAAAAAGTGCACAATTCCTCATAATTTGAGAGTTTATCCGCTGTACTAATTCCCATCAAAAGCTTCATAGTCGCCGTCGGGCGCTCTGTTCGCTCTTCATCGCACACTGCCAGCTCCAGCAGGCTCTTGCAGCAGCCAAAGGGGCGGGGCCAGGCGCTGCAGATGTGTCCATCAAGGCTGACCAGCTGTGCACTTTACAAGGATGAACAAATATACTATCATTTATGTCTTCACTATGGATTATTCATGACTTTCATTACACAATTAAAATAGCGCTAATAAACACAGTCATATAGCCTGTATGAGCTTGGGTGGCATCGCGCCGCTCGCTGCAGCCGACGCCACTGACGCTCTTCGTCGCCAGCGTGCATTGAAAATGAATGGCTGCCGGCCGCTTATGACGCTCATGAAGCTTTTGGTGGAAGAGTTCACAGATGGAGCGCTCCTCTGCGAAGTTCAAAAGTTCCTCTGCAGATCTCCCAGTATTCCCCGAATTTATCCAAATATCACAATAACAAAACAAAGAGATTAAAGACACGTTCTTCTGTTTTAATTTAAAAACAAACAAAAAAACAACTACAAAACGTGTGATTTCTGTTGCTCTGCTTTGGTTTTGAAACGGAAAAACATAATTACAATAAAAGCTGATATTTACCAGAAGCTGCTGCACACAGAGGGAACAACAGGAGCAGGAATGGAGCCATGAGAGCTGAGAGGATGAGGATCTGCTGCTGCATCTTCTCTCTGGCACGTGTCCTTCATCCTGTGTCTGAAGTGAACTGACTGAGAAACTAGCTGGTAGGGCTGGTTTTGTCTCATGAGTGGGTGGAGCTCACATCTGGGGTTACTGAGGCCATGACATCAGCCCAGGTAGAGCACTGAAAGTTAAAGTCTTCCTACTCCAGGCGTGACTTGTCTCTGTGACGCGTTGAACAGGGCTCATTTAGTCAGACAGTTCACTTTAATAACATATGAACATGTTTATTAGAAATAAGTTGTCAAGTCCATGAGATATCTACAGCTATATACAGCTCAGCTTATTGAAGAATATACATGTGTCATTTCATGTTCCTGTTATGTTATTGAGCTGATTGATACGGGCTGGACACAATATTAGAGACACCTCTCATTGTAACTCAGTGCAGTTCAACAGCAGCACAATC
>NC_065522.1:31102739-31107219 GCF_006386435.1 Epinephelus moara | reverse complement strand
TGTCCAGGGGCCTGAATCATGAGTCAGCTTTAACTGAGTCACCCTGAGTTCTCAGGCTCCACTGAACCTGACACACAGCTGCTCACCTTACAAGACTAGAAGAGTTTAAAGAGAGTCAGAGATCCTGAGTTCAACATCATCTACAAGTCAAACTACAACATGTGGAGTTCCACAGGGAAGCGTTCTGGGTCCTCCACTGTTTCTCATCTACCAAGGACCTGAAACATTTTAGCTTCATTTCACATCAGTTCAGAAGTGATGCTCTGTGGTGACAGCAGTGATGACATCATCATCGTCATCATCCAGTCCCTCCTCAGCCTGGGTGGGCGAGGTTATCACCATGGAGACAGGCAGGTCATTTTCTACAGACAGAGCAGGTTAGAGAGAAAATGATCTATCAAACACCAGATGGTTCTAAATGTATATTTTGATGTTCGTATCAATAAATCAAATTTGTTCCTCTAAACACGTCAAATATTCATTAAAAACAGCAGAAAATGACTTTTTACCAAGAACATTTCCTACGTAATAAGATGTTTAATATTGGATGTAACCATTTTATCAGTATCGGAGGAGAGACGGATGAAATAGTATTCAGTATACATTGTATTTGCATTCATGTCCACTAGATGGTACACTGGGCTTAGAATTCAGTGTTTTAAACCTTGTTCCATTGTCCTTTATACAAATCTCAGCTTTCCATGTTTGTGTTTAAGAATTAATTTGTATATAATTTATACTGTATGAAAACACACAAGCTATGGTATGTTGTCCACCTTGTGTATGAAAATGAGAAGCTGTGGAGCAAGGGTTCCCAAACGTTTTCTTATTGAGGACCCAAAAATAGATCCACATTCAGCAGGGGCAAGCTCAAATAGTGGCAGCAGCAGCAGCAGCAGCAACAGCAGCAGCACTTCCGGAGGCAGACTCAGCTGCCTTTGATATCCTGCAGCAGCTGCCACTGTTCTGTTAGCTGCCAGGGCTGTTACACTGACCTGCCACTATTTGTGGGAGAAATATGCAATAGTTATAAAACTAATTGAATTAAATGAAAAAGAAAACACCAACACTAAGCAGGTTCCACTGAGAGCTTTCCAAACTAAATGCCACTATATAATCAGATTTACCTCAGCTGCACATTAACACTATAAAGTAACTCACGAGTTTGAGCAATATGTGTCATGACCTCATTGTCATAAACTGTGTCCTGAGAGTCCATAAAAGCTGTTTCATGTTGCAATGAGAAAGTGATGCTTTAAAATTTGATATATTGATATATGTGAGGCCACGTGAAAGAATTTTTTTGTATTACAAACAAATCTGATATGTATTAAGCCAGCAGGTTTCTATGCAACTCTATTATCACCTGAGAAGCTGTCAAAGCTTTCAGACTCATAATTTCATATTTATTTATTTTATTTACTTGTTTATTTGACAAATGGACAAATGCATCAGACACTGCTTCATATGTAAACTACAAAGTAGATGCGGAGCATACAGGTTTTTAGCTCTGGTGTTTGTGAATGTGCTATAATGCATTTGGCCATCAGGTGTCACCTTTGAACAAGTCAAGTCTACTGTGTTGCATTTCAAAGTAAGAAGCAGTAGTACTTCTGGTAAAAAACAAAAGTTTTCATGTGGGTGATAGCAGATATACTCTGCTTTTTTGTTGCTGTCAAAGTCAAAGTCACTGTTAAGTCTGACGACATACGATCATCTGCCTGTCTCTGTAAGGCGGAATTTATGCTTCTGCATCGAATCAACGCTGTACTGTACACCATAGCACCTCCCCAGAAATGTAACTCCACGTCACAGTGACGCAGACCTCCTGTCTGTCTCTGTAAGCTGAAACCATTTCCCAAACTCACAAAGCTTTGAGTTACTTTAATTTCACAGATAAGAAACAATAAATTGTGAAGACAATAAAGCCTCCACAAGAAAAAATTAAGTCTTGTGTGTGATTTATCCTGGCTTCATATGAGCAGAGGAAATCTCTGCTAGCTGCTAGGCTAATTTATACAATGTAAAATGCCATAGGCTTGTGCTGATAACGGCAGTACCTGCCGCCAACTAGTGTTTTGGAGGTGTAACTGCAGAGTGACACAGACACACCACACCAGTTTAAATGCTCACAACAGTAGCGTAGCCAGAAATTAGCTGGTGGGTGGGCACACATTAAAGTGGGCGGGCAGAAACTTTTGCCAGGAGATTCAAGGAGGTAACTGTAGTTTTCAATTCCTGCCAGTACTATTACCAAAACCTCCATTGCTTCATATTGTTCACCTTCCTCCAAATCCTCTTCCCTGGGTTCTGGTTTTCAGATTTTCTGTTATAAATATTCATCTTCAGTATCCCTGTCTTTTCTTTTGAACAAATGAGTAACTTTTTCTCTATATTATGATTTTTCATTCTTTTTCATTTGACCAAAATTTATTATTTTGACGTTTTTCTCTCAGTTGGCAATATTCAAAAACAATCACAGATATTTAAATCAGCTGACAGCGTTTGAGCCGACCACAAGAATGTGTGGAATTTCGATTTCATTCATTGTTTGCTCTGTCCTGGTGCAAACAGCGTTTTTTGACATCCATGGTCCAGTTGTGGAAAAATCAAACATCCCAGTACAATAAATCAAACGCACCCCGACTGCTGTGTTTCTGAAGTAGACACGTGTGCGCAGTCACGTCCTGCTGAGAGTGAAATCCCTGACCGTTAGCTCACATGCAGCATGAAGCTGTTCTGTGTTGTTGAATTTAAACAAAATAACATGGAACATATCTGCTTATTAGGCTACTGATTTTGATTGGGATATTTTTGATGAGCTGAAGGACATTTAACGGAGTGTTGCCCGTCTCGAAGGCTGGGCTCATAGGAGACCACCGGACTCTCTCCCAGGGGAGGGGCTGCCGGGCAAGGCACGGACGGTTCAGAAGCAACGTACGTGCGTAGGCTCTGGCACACAAGTATAAATCTCCCTTAACATACACACTGTTTAAGCAGATCAAATATTTTCACATGATGTTCCTGAGTTGAAGTTTAAATGGTTTCTGTGCTCTCTGTGTCACCTGTTGTTATCTCAGCTATGTGCAATTTTTTTTTTTAATTGCTATATTAATGTTTGCAGTGTTTGCTCTGTTTTCTTATCGTTGTTTTCTACATCTATTCTATTTTTATTATTGATGTTGTTTTGACTCTGTACCCACCTATGTGCAGCACTTTGGTCGACTGCCGTCGTTTTAAATGTGCTCTAGAAATAAATCCTGACTTGACTTGACCTAAAAGTCGAAATGATCTGTGAATCTCTAATTGGTGTCACATTTAGTCATTACGTGGCTGCCATTGAATCAAGGTGATAATAAGTAAGGGTTAATCCACTAGGAGGTGTGCTCCAAACGGTTTTAATGCACGACGTGGGGGCGAAGAACTACCCCACGCGCAACGGAGGGTAGTTGCCTCCGCGAAGTGCATTAAAACCGTTTGGAGCACACCTACTAGTGGATTAACCTGCTTATACCATGGTCATTTGCCAAGACTATAGGAATAAAAGGATTCGACAACTTTTGGTGAAAGTTTTGTACTCAAAATCGAAAGTTTTTGAAGCAAGAGCTTACCATTGTCATGACAAGGAACAAACTAGTCCCTTTTACAACCACGCCAGTTGTGCTGTTTTTCGCTTGTTTTTTTTTTCTTTCCTCAAAATCCTTGTATTCTCTAAATAAGTTAAAAGAAATGTTAAAATCAGCCATTTCTGTTTATTTTTTCCTTCGGCAGTTTACAGTTTGACAGCTGCGCTTGTTAATGTTGCCATGGTTACAGGCTGGTTAGCGGATGAATTTAGACAGTTATAAAGTTTAGCCGAACTACGTGTGCATTAAAGGGTTTTACCGCATACCTGCCGACCAATCAGAAAAGAGTATTCACCCAGACCATGCTATAATAAGATTAATATACAACAGCTAAAGATCTTGTTAGGAATGACAAAGACAAAGAAATTAATGCAAAAGACATTTTAGCCTGTAGCTACATATAATCTGGCAGCAGACCAGTTATACAGTCAAACAGTATAAGACAGGTGTTATGTATGAAGAGCTCACATGACCACAACATCGGCATGGGAGAGTCCAACGCAGTTGCTACGTCAAAGATGGGTGGGTATGTTAACGCCAACCAATAGCATGGAAGAATGTTCAACATTTTAATACATCTGAAATATTTTGTTAAAAGGGCATTTTCTGTCGTTTTAAGGCACATTTGACTTATTAATACAAACATCAGGATATATGTTTAGAGTCATTCAGCGTTCCAGTTTGATCACATGAAGAGTTCTGTTAGAGACAACTGTCAGTCATCAACACCAGATTGATTGATTGATTGATTGATTGATTGATTGATACCTGTGGGTCGTTGATGATATAAAGACACCATGATGAAAGTGGAGATGCAGTACGGACAGAACACCACCAGGTGGAGAAGCACTCTG
>NC_065522.1:31098414-31102239 GCF_006386435.1 Epinephelus moara | reverse complement strand
GACAGTACTTGGTTGCAACGTAATATTTTAACAACAAAAATACAGCAGCACCCCCCTTGCCGAAAAAATGGTTTGATCCACCCCATCCCTCCCACCTTTCCCCGACTCGGGCTCTGAGCACTCTATCTGCACAGAGCAATGCGCTGCCTTCCAGAGTGGGTGATGTGTGGCACATTTCTTAACTTCTCCCACTCAATACCAACACATTATTATCATTACCAGTCCTCATTTTTGCTGCATTTAATCGTAGGTTAACCAGTCCTCATTTTTGCTGCATTTAATCGTAGGTTACTGTTTATGATGTTAGGTAGGAGTTAGCTGACATTTTTTCTAGCTAGGAAATGTTACAGGTGGTCAGTACCACTGTCCTCTGTTTGAACTGGAATGAGAGAAGCTAGCTGTTGTGTCATGTGCCTGTGTTAATATTAAAGCCTGACTGGATGCCCATTAACATTATAACACCTATTGTGTGTATTTATTATTATTATTTTGTAGATTTCAAGCACTTTTCTTTTTTGAAGTGTATTTTTATTTATGTATTTGTATTATATAATACAGACAAGAAGGAAAAAGGCAGAGACAAACATTGAAAAAGTCAGTTACTGTTAATGTGTTAATGTTACATGTTGTGCATTGCATTTCAAATAAAAGT
Organism: Epinephelus moara; assembly: GCF_006386435.1. Taxonomy (NCBI): domain Eukaryota; kingdom Metazoa; phylum Chordata; class Actinopteri; order Perciformes; family Serranidae; genus Epinephelus; species Epinephelus moara. Next base: position 31,101,587 of record NC_065522.1, on the reverse strand, counting down.
CCAAAAAATAAGCCCAAGGTGCATTTTTGGTATTTTTGGTGCTCACTATAGGGGGCAGGTTTACTCCAGAAACATACATACTGTTTATGTGTATGTTGAGGAGCTGCTGTATCAGAATGAGTTGTCTTCCCCCAGAAATTAGGGTTACGATATGTTTCTTTTATGATTCCAATCCAATGCTCTTTTGTTGTGGCTCAGCATTTAAATAACCTTTATCAGATTTGATGGTTTAGTCACAGACTTTCCCAAAAAGTGTTGTGCTTTTCTTTCACAAATGTGGGAATGAAATTGAGTTAAAATGTACAAAACAGTGACATTTATCTTGCCTGGCCGGGCAGCTCTCTGGGTGCTCAGCACCTCTAAACCTCTGATCCTAGGATCGCCCCTGTTTGTACACAGATAAACAAATACACACAATGAACTGAAAAGTAATACCATTATAGAAAACTACTTGAACTACTAGAAAATGCAGGGAACTGAAGGGGGTGCTGTACCGGGAAATAAGAGTTTTATTTTTTATTTTAAAAGTTTATTTTTTTCATGCTTTGTTATATCTTAACTGAAGGAATTTTACTGTTCACTTTTCACAATTTGCATTATTGCACAATCTTTATTGTTTCTAAGCAAAATTTCTCAATTAATTTGATGGCCTGAACTGTACCTGTAATTAACTGAACCATTAATTACAGTAAAAGTAACTTTAAAAAGGTGTCTGTGAAACTTCTGTCTATGACAACTTTGTATTTAAAAAGCCTCTAGGCAGTAGTTTTATACATATTTTGAACTTCATATTGCTTTGAGGTGTAGGGCAGATATTCATTGATTCAAGCTTTATTTTAACTCGAAATTACACTGAGGGACACCCCTTATTTCCATTATTGTCAAGCAATATCAGGGCACTGTTCAAGCAACAGGTGATTTTTTTAGGACTCACTCCTGGAGCACTCTATATTCAAATCAGTGGGGGTGTGGTTATCTCAAAAGCTCAGATTTTGTCTGAATTTGAGTTGCTAGGCCCGTTTCCACTGAAGAACTTCCTGATACTGTTTGGGGGCCAGGAAATACTACAGGAACGTCCTCTCGCTCAGCCCTCTCAACCGCCGTGTCTCCACTGAGAGAGCGGAGCGGGAGGAAGGTTCCTGTAAAGTTACGGGCTCTGGATGTGACGTAATCATTGCGCGACCATTTTGACCGGGGTGACGTAGTGGCGTAGGGACGCTGTTAGCCATTAGTGGTGTCTGTAATAACTCTGGTCACGGTCAGTGAAAAAAATATTTTTTTTCCAGCGGATGTCTTAGTTACAACATGATTGAGCTAACTGGAGTAGTTTCATGTCGTATCCGACAACGGGAGGCTTTTAACAGATGACGTCCTGATGTTAGCTTTGCTGCTGCTGTTTGCTGTCTCTGTCAGCTGATGCTTTCTAGACATCGTGATTTCCCATAACTGAATAAATACCACACATAGCAACTCAAAACTGCTTTGCTAGCTCAATCATGTTTTAACTAAGACATCCGCTAGAAAAAATATTTTTTTCACGGACCGTGACCGGAGTTATTACAGACACCGCTAACAGTTAACTGTTAGCCTAGCTAAACTACAATAACCATGTTAATAATTACAAAACGTTACATCCCGCCTTGAGTATATCCAATCAGCACCAAGCCCCACCCAGGAATTACTCGGGGCCGTTCTGAGTACCTACTCTGAGGCAGGGACTTGTTTAGCCCCTGTAAAAGTTCCGGAACTCTGTCCTTCGGGGGTGGTTCCTGCAGTGGAGACATGCACCAACGGCCCCGGCCCCATAAAATTACCCTGAAGTTCCTGCGGTGGAAACGGGCTTGCTATTGCTGCTGACTGAGGACCTGTCTCTGGATCTGATGTCTGCTCTCCTCCCAGTTAACTTAGTCTCTTAGTGGTGTGGAGTGAGGCAGAGGGACCACAGGGTGCTCTAGTTAGCTCATTCTTGTTTCATCAGTGGTCTGAACAGTATACCACCAAATTCAGTGCTCCATATAACTAGACTCCAAGCTACTGGTCAAACTTGACAGAAACTTTGGTCTGACTCTGAGTTGACCACCCCCCATTCATTTGAATATCAGAAATGGATATTAAGAGAGCTGGAAATAAATGTGGAATTATGAAACAAAAGTCCTGCCCAAAAATTAGAGTTCTTTGAAAAATGAAAATAAAAACAAAAAAAAGAAACATAGTTTTGTCTTCAGGTCAGTTTACAGTAGAAACAGTCTCTTACTTTGTGTCTGAGGGTCCAGGTTCATTACTGAACAATGGAGGCTTAAATTTGGACCGGTCACTCTTCATAGACAGACAGCTGGATACTGGAGACTCTGCTCTCTGTCTGTGGAAACAACAAATGTTTTACACATATTATTAGTCCTTGTAAAGACCAGAGGTAACATTACAACAAGTCCTCTGACCCATACGAGAGAGTTACTGCCCAAAGTGAAGGAGTTCACCAATGAGGGTAAAATGAAGCGTGAGATGGACAGGCACTTTGGTGCTGCGTGCAGTGATGCAGGTGCAGCGCCAGACAGTTGTGATGAAGAGGGAGCTGAGCCTTAAGGCAAAGGGTTGACGTTTATCTGTACGGGGGGCACAGAAGTTAGGGCCTGTCCCAATACCCACACTATAAATATAAATAAAAACAAACAAAAAGAAAAGCAGTTTTGTCTTCAGGTCAGTTTACAGTAGAAACAGTCTCTTACTTTGTGTCTGAGGGTCCAGGTTCATTACTGAAGGTTAGAGGATCATCTTTACTGTGGTCACTCTTCAAAGACAGCTGACAGCTGGACACTGGAGACTCTGATCTGTCCCCGTCTGCCTCCAAATCAGCCATCTTCCCAAATCTGAGAGAACTGTAACACACATACACAGTGTGTTTGAATTATTGAAGTATTTAACATCACACAGACTGGTGGTCATTCTTAACCCTGTAAGACCCAGATATAGAAAAAAATGAGCAATGAGCAAATTTTTTTTTGACCTCTCAGATATTGTTTTAGGAGGCCTCTGATGTAGAAATAAAAGAGTTTTCAAATTTTTTACATTTTAGTAAGTTTTTAGGGAAATGTTGTAAATTTGCAATGTTGGGCATAGTTGGGAGCAGAACTTCTGTGTTTGTACTCACTTTGTCTGAACAGATATACAGAACA
>NC_065522.1:31092696-31097391 GCF_006386435.1 Epinephelus moara | reverse complement strand
AAAGCCTGGTTGTAAAAACAGCGTCAGATGATGGTGGTGGTAAAAGCAAGTGTGATGATGAAGCTGTGAAGATGTGGCACTGACCCAACCGACCCTACTCTCCCCTAGAACACACTAAACAATGAATAAACATCAACACTCACCGTGTCTCACACCACCTGTCTTCCTCTCACTGCTCTGTGCAGTTTAACAGTCTGAACACACCACTGACTTTAGACTTTCACTTTTGCTCTTCCTCTCTGTTGCTCACGGGAAATTATTTATCGCGAGTAACACAGAGACTTGAGACTCTGCTGAGAGTCGAGCTTTGGGACTCTTCAACAGTCTCTGTTATTAGGATTATTATTATTTTGCATCATAAATCAACACCTACTTCAAATATTTCTGAGAGCATATGAGAATATGAAAAGGTCATTTGGAAACTATACCTGAGCCTCCAATAACTACACAAGAAAAATGCATTCATTTAAAGCATGGTGGGAAACTGAAGGTAATCCGACCATCACACAGGAAGAATGGGAGGAGATATATCTCTCCACTCTGGAGAGAATCTAGCCGGAAGAATGTCATGTGTTACTTTTAAACTCCTGCCCACAGAAAATCTCTGTCAGACTAAACGGAGTGTTGGCGATCATGTGGGGACAAAGATTTAAATGTCGTATCTTTTGGGGGTTCCCCTCGGTTGCTCCTTTTTGGACTAAATACATGGCATTCTTGAGACTGTTGTTTGTTTTTTAATCAAAATAACCTTTAATGTTGAAGCGATGCACCTGAGTAGATTGGAGGAATTCAAATGGAGGAAAAAGGATAAATATCTGATGAGAATATTATTGGAGGCATGGAAGAAAGAAAAGATATAGCTGAGTATTGATGAATGGATCAACTTGGTATATAATATTTGTAATGGACAGATTCTGAGAACTGGACCAAATGGTTAGTGTAGACCTGATGTTGTCCCTGAATGTATGCCTTGATTCAACATCTTTGTAAGCTCAGAGACCAGATGAAACCTCAGGAGCTATTTGTCTTTATTGTCTGAGCCCACTAGATGGCGCTCTTGGATTACAGAAAAAGGCTCATGGAAATGCAGTTCACTGCTTTCAACCCTTTGTTGAATGAAGAGCTCCATCTAGTGGGCTCAGGAAGTAAAGAAAATGGATCACGAGGCTTCATTTAAACATCATTCTGTAAATCAGTCTCCTCGACTCATTAGACCTGTCGACATGAAGAACAGCAAGAGGAAGTGCTATTTCACCAACTGTGTCACATCAACATCGGAGGTTCTCCAACAGAGCAGCTGTCATCACACACAGCTGTGGATATTCATGGTGTCTGTACCACTAAGGGCTGATTTCTAGTTGTGTGTAGGCTTCATGCAGAGGCCATGTACAAAACACTAGGGGGCGGAGGGTTACTGAGAAGTGCTGTAAAGTTTGATCTAAAACACACCTATAACACACATTAAACACACATTAAACATGACTTTATGGTGCCAATATCAAACACAAGTTCACAGGTCGGCTTCATTATAACTCATCATTTTACACTGCATCTCAGGCTCAACATACTCAGAGTTATCACTAATCCTGCTTTCTGAAATAGAGCCCTGGTCACATTGGTAAATGAACCTGATAACGTGCACATATCAACATGTATACATGAATATTTGGAGGTGAGCGAGGGACGCCTGGAGCAAATCTTTCTTTTAAAAAGAAGAGTACTCAGGAGACAATTTACAGAAAACAAATGTCAGACATTTTCAAAGAATGTTAAGTATATACAGGATCACAGGAAGACACTGAGAGGGAAATCATCATGCAGTCCTTTCGGAGCCAATGTTTCAACAGTATCTTACAAATACTATGATGAAAACTCTGTGTGTGTGTCTGTTCCACGTTTTTCTCCTCACTGACTTGGTCAATCCATGTGAAATTTGGCACAGTGGTAGAGGGTCATGGGAGGATGCCAATGAAGCAATATTACATCAATTGGCCAAAGGGGGGCGCTATAGCAACTGATTGAAATTGCAAAATTTGAATGGGCATATCTCATGCCCCGTATGTCGTAGAGACATGAAACTTTGCACAGAGATGCCTCTCCTCATGAGGAACACATTTGCCTCAAGAACCCATAACTTCCGCTTATATAGATTTTCCGCCATTTTGAATTTTTTGAAAAACACTTCAAATGGATCTCTTCCTAGGAAGTTTGAGCGATCTGCATGAAACTGGGTGAACATAATCTAGGGACCAATATCTAAAGTTCCCTCTTGGCAAAAGTTGGAAAACTTACTAAAACTGAGCTTCTATAAGGCAATGAATATTGCGGAGGGCGTGGCTCATCACATAAAGGTGTATAACATCTCAAGGGTTTCACCCATCACCACGCAACTTTGTAGGCATATGACCACACATAATCTGAGGGGACCCCTCCATTATTGACCCCATCAAACAAAATGGGGGCGCTAGAGAGCTAATTTCTTATCTAGGCCTAACCGCAATATGGATTTTTACTAAACTTGGTAGATATGTAGAACAGGACGCCTCAAGGTGACTGGAGAAATTTAACTGTAATTGGCAACTGGGTGGCGCTATAACAACAGGAAAATGCTTGAAAATGGCTAAAATGCAACCAATCGCTGTGGCTCCCCCTGTGGCTGTATGACTAAGTCATTGTATGGTATGCTGTGCACTCAATGGGTATGGACTAGTAAATCCAATTTTTATTTATTGTATTTAACCTTTATTTAACCAGGAAGGGTCCCACTGAGTTCTTCCAGGGAGTCCTGACCAAGACTGGCAGCAAAAGTTACAAGTACACAAAAGACAATGGACACATACTAAAACCACAAAAACACAAGTCTCGCATACTAAACATACTAGAACACAAAGTCAGTGAGAACACATTACACTCAGTCAGGCACAAGGTAAAACAGACATACTATTGAAAGGCACCAAGTGAGAAGCAGTGACACTGTTCAGTAATGGTTGATTTTAAAAGGTTTTTAAATATGTTGAAAGGTGGAAAGATTTAAGGTGTTTTGGAGTTCATTCCAGGCGTATGGTGCATATGAAGAGAAAGCTGTTTTACCAAGTTCTGCTCTTGTTGAAGGAGTGGTTAATAGTATTTTGTCTGATGAACGTGTGCTGTGAACGCTAGTATGATATGTAAGCAGATTTAAAATGTAGAGAGGTAATAAGGTAATAAGCCTCTTGCTGTCGCTAACTCCAAATCCTGCTTCGCAGTCCAGGCCTCAGGTTATGTCATCACTGTTCAGCAGTCACTGCACATGCGTTCTATAGTTGTGACTATTTCCCTCCACTAGATGTCACCACATCATCATCTACATTTGTATGTTTTCTGCAGACTCACTGTAAATAATTCACTGACTCAGATCCTGTCGTGAAGCAAACCACACTGTAAAAAAGGATCAGTTAAAAGTAAAAGTCACGCACACAAAACCACTTACAAAAAAGGGGCCAGCAAAATGTACTTATCATATCAAAAGTGAAAGTAATGATAGTGCAGTGAATGTTTCATGCTGTCTGTCTTTCTCTGTCTGATGTCTCTGGATTTATATTCCTGCTGCATTAATGCCTGTGATGCATTTTAACTCCTTTCTTTACTGTTGGCGAGTTTAATCTACAGCAATGCATCATATTCTATAAGATCATCATATGTTAGCAGCGTGGCTGTCCTGTGAGAACCATGTATATCTAATAAGTCAGATAAAGAGCCTGTTTTCAGCTTTGTGACGACGACTTTTCAAACTGATTCCAGAGAGTTTTTAATTTGTTGATTTAGCTTAAAAAGAAGGGGATATTTTGTTAACATAAAAGGAACACTTCATCCTTGAGTTTATCACAAACATTCAACATCAACACATCTGGAGATGCATGGTTTTCACTGGACAAGAAGGGGATGAGAAACTGTCATCTGTAAAGTGACTGCAGCTGTCAGACAGATAGTGCAGTGAAAGAACAGTATCTATTTAGTGGAGCAGAAGTGAAAAACAGCATAAATAAATCGAAACACTGAAGTAAAATACTAGTAAATACAGTACATTCAACCACCGCAGTTACATCCTATCTGATTACATCGAAAGTGAAAGTAATTTCCTGGATATGCTCGTCATCCTTTGTGCTCGTGCTGCTGCGAGACGACTACAGCTCATTTGCTCCGAAGAAAACGAAGACATCAAAGTAAGTCCCTCGCCCCACAAGTAAGTAGGCCATTTATGATTCCTCCGATCTTATCTATGAAGTGTCACAAGTTGCCAGGTTCGTGTAGTTTGCGGTTATTTCCGTCTCTGTGACCCGCCTCCACGTGGGCGTCTGTGGCCTGCCACATTTGCAGCGCTGTGCAGGGTGCTGTGAGCGTATTACTGAAACAAGTTGGAGTTAAACAATTAAAATTAAAACAAACTCCGACTTGTTTCAGTCATAAGCTTCCAATATATATATATATATATGTATATGTATACTGGGCAGCAGGTGCGGAGGACAGTCTGTGGAGAAAACACGCCCTTCCTCCATATTCCTGTCATTAAGGTTCACATTCAAGACCATTCGCACCTGTCCCTGAACAATGCAACAGGCATTGGATCGTTAAATTCATGAGCTAAAGAGATACTGTTGGTCCACTGATCCCAATTAAGGTGATAAAAACCTTTGGATGATGGCAAATACATTCAGT
>NC_065522.1:31076678-31090284 GCF_006386435.1 Epinephelus moara | reverse complement strand
ATTTATATTTATATTTATATTTAGCATTTAGATTTAACATTTAGATTTATATTTATATTTAGCATTTAGATTTAACATTTAGATTTAGATTTAATATTTAGATTTAACATTTATATTTATATTTAGATTTAGATTTAATATTTAGATTTAACTATTTAATATATTTCTAAGTTAACAAATATTGTTGTAAATGTGGTCAAAGGTGATGTTAAAAAATTCACAATACTTTTTTAAACATTGTTTGAAGCTAAATGTGGCAAAATGTTGATGTTATTTTCAGCGTGAGCCACTTTACAAACGGCACCCCATAAACTTGTCCATATAAACATTTGTGTCCTTTACAGACCTATTGAAAACTGAAGAGGGATGGCTGAGAGCAAGAGGAAACGACCTGATGCCTCCTTATCGTCTAATGACTCCTTCGAGGAGCCGATGGGCTCCTGCAGCGAGCCGTCTGTCAGGTGATGATAGGCTACAGTGTTCAGCTGATCATCAATAGATAGGCTGGGGTTTAAATTATCACGATGATGATCAGCAACTTACAGTCGCACATGCAGGACGTGTGTAATCTTTTTGCAGTACCTAAAGATGTCCAGCAGATGTCGACATTTTGCCTGCATAAAATGCTGCTTCAGTGCTCCAGACACTTTGTTCCTTCCATTATCAGAGTACACTGTATTTTACTCCATTTAAGCTTTAACCTTTAACTTTTTGCAGTGTGTGGTGCATTCAACTGAAATACACAATACCGCCAGTGCTTATTAGGACTGGGCGATTATGGCTCGAAAATAATATGACGCTATTTCAGGGTATTTTTTCTTGATGATATGACAAATTAGTTATAATGTAAAATTTTTAATTTAAGAGCATAGAATTGCAACAAAGTAATTGATATGGTTTTACGAGCCCGGTCTCACTCAGAAGTCGTCGAAATCCAACGCTTGGGCAGTGACTTGCGGCATCAGAAACCAACGAAAAAAGGCGTCCTTTAACGTCGGCATTGTAGTTAAATGGCGTCGGGGGGAGGGGGACAAGGACGAAAGTTTAGGCAGAGAGTGTCCAAGAGGGGCGTGTGGGAGTGGTGGTGGATGGGTCCAACGAACACCAACTTTCACCCGAGAGAGCGGTGTTCGCGTCCCGTTACATTCCAAAGCATAACCCTGTTGCCTTTTCCTAAACCTAAAAGTGTTTTTGTTGTTGAAAAAAAAGTCAATTTGCAGTTTTGTACCGACGTAGTGCGTTTATTTTGAAAGAGACTGTATGTGAATGTCAAACTTCCAGTGAAAACAGAAGTGTATCTTGAAAGAAGAGAACTTGGCACTGTGTCCCAGAAGGTCAACAACCAACTGACCCAGGGTACCTTGCATGTTGTATGTGGACGTGGAAAGGCCACAGCCAAACTTCAATATGTGACGAGGTCAAAATGAGAATATGTTGGTGTTACAGTCTGCTTCAAATATTCAGTAAAAACATAAATGATCTCTCATTTCTTTAGTTTGTGAACAACAGTATCTCAGAGTGAGATTCAGATTCTGTATACAATCAGTCAATCAATCAATCAATCTTTATTTCAGACACAGGGAAGGTCCATAGTACAGTACAAACAAATAAAATAAATAACTTATTAAGGCAGATCTAAAAGACCACAGTACATGGATTGTTCAGTGAATCACATATACAATATTAATAGTTCAGCTAAATAAAATCAACCACAAATTACACATTTAAACAGCTCTCAAATACAAAAAAATGTCCCCTGGGATCTACATGTATATGTATGTATGAGATGATGTGACAAAATATTCTGATTTTTATCCGATTTTTTACAGATCCACAGTCACCTTTTTTATCATGTGGATTTAGCCGCAGCATCAGAATATTTGAGTTGACTGCATTAACTTATCATTAGTTCCCTGCTTCATCCAGTAGGTCTTCTAACATAGGCTACTAGTATGTATATTAACCAAACGTCAATGAATGTTTAACACATGCAGCTCATGCATAGAAATATGAGACAGTTTTTTAATAAAGATCATTTGCTTGTTTTTTAATAGATTATCTTTTCTTAGTTCACAGATGAGTGCAACTAAGCCCACAGGTCCCGGCTGCATCTCTATGAAGAGCGATCGATCCATGTGTGAACCACTCTCTTTTGGTCTTGAAGAGATGCAAAGGTAATTTAAATATATTCTGTAAAAAAAAAATATATATATATATTGTTACGCACATTATTGTAATTTTCAATTTATGAAATGTATGCATGTGTGAATGGCTGCCCAAAGATAAGCATGAATATTTTGCTCAAACTAAAACATTTTGAACTCACGTGGATGTGTCGTCACGCGATTTGTACATCAGCTCTTGTTTTTCCATTGACTACCTGCATCTGACAAGATTTAACGTGCCATTTGTTGTCATTTGTTCTTATAGACAGCAGAGTGTGGAGCCGTTAGGTTCAGAGTGTAAGGAGGATTCAGTCCATTTCACTGGCGGACACCAAACAGATACTAAGGAAGACGCATGTAAGTTTACCTGTGTATGTAAATATTTGTAGTGCTGCTTATATTGTTAATGCTACTAGTAATACATTAATAATTCCTCATAGCTCAAAGAAAAAATTGGTGCTTATTTTTTGAAATACTAAATACTGCAAGTAATTTGCAGACAAAGGAAAATAAATGTATTATTAATTGTAGTTCCACATATGTTCCACATTGGGCACACTCAGAGGCTTTTGACACGAAAGAGTAGCTCAATAAAAATAAGCCAGAAGAACCAATAATATAGATTAACCTTTGGCACGCCATTTCTTTGTCACAATGGCAATGGTAGACTTTTGAAAGTGGAGGGTTTTGAGTTTGCGGATCAGTGTTGGACATGGTCTCAAGAAGTAACTTAAGAGAGACTTATTGGATTTTTAAATCTGATGCTTCTGTGTAACCGTGTATGTTCTGGGTATTACTGAAACTCCTTTGATTCAAAGGAAGTCATTGATACATGAGTTAGATCTTTGCCAACTGAGATATGTAGATCTTTGATACAAAAATTTGCCATTCAGAAATCTGAATAAAAATGTCCACATTCAGTTGTTGCAGGAGGCAGCCATCTTTTGAAAGCAAAGAAGAACCTTAAGGAAGCAATGCAAAAGCAGTTCACAGTGACGAGCGAAGGTCACAGTGACCAACAGACTAATCTGAAATGCATCTACACAACACTCCACATTACCACTGGAGAGACTGGAAATCCACATGCAGAGCACGAGTTGAGGCACCATAAGCATAAACTGAAACAACAATCTTCTGAACATTCAATCAATGTCAGTGACATCTTTAAACGTATGCCTGGCCAAGAGAAACCCAACAGAACAGTCTTGACGAAGGGCGTTGCAGGAATCGGAAAATCATTTTCCGTGCAGAAATTCATTCTTGACTGGGCTGAGGGGAGAGACAATGAGGACATTGATTTTGTTTTCAATCTTGCTCTTCGAGAGCTGAATTTGAGTACAGATAACAAAAGCTTACATGAGCTCCTGACTGAATTTCACCCTGCGATCCACCATCTGACAAATTCAGAAGATTTAATCAAAGCCAAGGTTGTAGTGATCCTGGACGGCCTGGATGAAAGCAGACTTCAACTGGATTTCAAGAACAAGCCACTAACATCAGTCAGTGAAGTGACATCTGTGGGGAATCTTCTAGCAAACCTCATCCAGGGTAACCTTCTTCCTAATGCTAACGTGTGGATAACATCCCGTCCAGCAGCAGCCAGTCAGATCCCTGCAGACTTTATCGACATGGTGACGGAGATAAGAGGGTTCAGTGACCCACAAACAGAAGAATACTTCAAGAGGAGATTTAGAAATGACCCAGGCCTCGCTGACAGGATCATTTCACACATTCGCTCTTCACAGAGTCTCGACATCATGTGCCAGATCCCGATCTTCTGCTGGATTTCTGCCGTGTTATTTCAGGAGATCTTTGGAGGAGATGAGAAAGCTGAAACTCCTCAAACTCTAACAGAGATGATGGCCCATTTCCTGTTTGCCCAGACAAAACGCAGAAGCAGAAAATATGACCAGAAGACAGAGGAAAACAAAGAGAGACTTCTGAAGACACACAGAGAATTTCTCCTGAAACTCGGCAAGCTTGCGTTTGTTCACCTGCAGAAAAACAATCTCATCTTCTATGCTGAAGATCTGGAAGACTGTGGCATCGACGTTAAAGAGGCAACCATCTACTCTGGATTTTGCAACACAATTTTTAGAGAGGAACAAGTCTTTTCCCAGAAAAAGGTCTTCTTCTTTGTGCACCTGACCATACAGGAGTTCTTTGCAGCTCTGTTTGTCTATGACTGTTTCACAAACAACAACACAGAAGTGCTTGACAGCTTCCTCGATCTGAAGGACAAAGAACATACTTTACTTGATCTTGTAAAGATGACAGTTGACAAAGTGTTGGAGAAGAAGAACGGCCACCTGGACTTCTTCTTGCAATTCCTTCTTGGCCTCATGGTACAACCAAACCGCAGAGTCCTGCAGGGTCTGCTGACATCACCAGATCCAAGCCAGGATACCGACAAGAAAATCTTGACTTACCTCAAAGCCATCCGAAGGAAGGCCCTCTCTCCAGACAGCTGTATGAACCTCTTCCAGACCATGGTTGAGATGAGAGATCACAAAGTTAAAGATGAGATTCAGGAATATCTCAAATCATCAGATCGTTCAAAAACAGAACTGACTCCACTGCACTGCTCTGCATTGGCCTACATGTTGCTGGTATCGAAGAATGATCTGGATGTGTTGGACTTGAAGAGTTACAGCACATCAGACGAAGGCAGAAGGAGGCTGATACCTGCTGTGAGGATCAGCAGCAAGGCCATGTAAGTAAACTGTCCCTGTTATATCTAATATATTTTGTTAGAAAATCAAACTTGAATCAAACAGTAAGATGGCCTGGTAAATTCAGAATATACATGTCATCTGCCAGTTATTGTAAATAAATGGCAAAGGCCAGAGTTTCAAATACTGCTTTGTAGGTAACAAGGGCTTTTTCTGTTTGCATTTCCACCGCCAATATGAATGCTGAAGTTACATGTTGTAAGCCTGCCAGCAGGTGGTATAGCACTGTTACTTTCACTATGACAAGTCAAAATTGTGTTGTATATCTACTGTTGCATACATGCTTAGTAAAGTGTGGACTTCAGTGTAGGTCAATTTGTCCGTGTTTTCTTCCTTTTTTTTTGTTACGAGCTGTTTGTTTTTTGCGTTTTCTTTTGTTTACACAGTTAACAGCTTTTTAAAAATGGCAGTTGCCGGTGGTGCATTGGCTGATATGTTCGACCAATCAACGTACGCTTTTGTCTGGACCAGTCAAAGTACACTTTGTTCACTCATGGTTCCTTTTGTGCTGGGCAATTACTTCCTTAGAAATAGGAGCTAAAAACTACCTCAAACCAGCATTCTAAAAATTATGATAGTAACTTGTTCTTGCAAAGCAAACACAACAAAAAGGGAGGTTCTTAAAACTTGGCTGTTAGAACTGTGAAAAAAATCCTCAAGTCCAAAAATGCCTATTGTTTCCTCGTATTTCGTAATTGTTTTAAATATCTGTATCCATAGTTCTGTTTATGTTTGTATGCAAAAAAAGCTTCTTTTGTGTTGCATACACAGACTGTATGTAAAGATGGACAACGTGCCAACCCCCCACCCCAACTAAGCATTAGTGAATCCAAAATATCCTGGATTGTGAGCAATCATTCCAGAGCCAGAGTCTACACAGTAGGGATCGCCCAAACACCCGTCCGACCAATTGCGAGCAGCGCCGTTAAATGCAAGTACACCAGTTGGCAACATGGTGTGAAATCCCTGTTTTATCGCATTAAATAATTGCTTGAAACCAAACTTATCAGAGAAGCAAACACTAAAACTAACATCAGAGTGATAAGAACTCCCCTAAATGACAGAAACTATATTTGGAAAAAATGTATTCGATGTGTACTGTGAGTTTTTAGTTTGGCTCATGTCCCATTCACGAACATGGAGGGGGCGGGCTTTATGATCTGTACTGCAGCCAGCCACCAGAGGGCAATCTAGATGTTTTGGCTTCACTTATAATGGGCTGTCATGTCGTCCATCTTTATATACTGTCTATTGTAGCATTATAACTTTAAAATCTACCCATAGACTAGCAGACTGCAAAGTGACTCCAGAGTTGGTTGAGCACTTGGCCTTTGCTCTCAAGCACCCCAACTCAGCTCTGAGAGACCTGGACCTCAGCAACAATGACCTGAAAGACTCAGGAGTGGAGCTTCTTTGTGATGGCCTGTCGAGTCAGTGCTGCAGATTGGAGACACTGAGGTACTGACACTGGTATAAAGCACAGTAACAAACAATGGTAATGGGTAAATAAAGTTATAGACTTACCTCAACCAGCTGCAAGCAAACAACATTTGTGTTAGCTATGTGTTGCTGTGTAGTGATCACCATCTAAAATTCTCTAGAATTCTTTATTCTAGTTGTAACTATGCATGTCATTGTATGCAAATTGAAAAGCACCTTCCTTCTACCTTGTATTGTTTTTAGCCACAGTAGTGGGTAGCTTTAGAGGTGCAAGGTTGGTTGGATAGTCTGAACTTTCGGATTAATTGCCATGAAATTTTACATCAACATTCATGGCCCCCAGATGATTAATCTTAATTACTTTGATGATCCCCAGACATTTTATCAACTGCCACTGTAAGGTCAAAATTTCATTACAGAGGGGTGACCAAAATGGGGACGGTACAGAACGGTTCCATTGGTACCATCCACAACTTTTACAGCGGAAACAGAAAAAAAGTGTACCGGACTGAACTGTACGGCACTGCTCAGTGTAAACAGGGCTTCAGTGTCTCGAAACCTTTAAGTAAATATCAGTTACTTTTTACTTACTCAAGCCATCTCAGCAAAATCAGTTCTATAGTGAGTAATCCCATTTCAGGGCCTCTCACCATTTTAAGCCTATCCTCTTTCAAGTCATTCAGAAATCTGTACAAATCTACACGCCATTCACTGCTGATGACCAAACACTGTGTTTTCTCAGGTTGTCAGGTTGTCAGGTCACGGAGGAAGGCTGTGCTTTTCTTGCCTCAGCTCTACAGTGCAACCCCTCTCATCTAATAAAGCTGGACCTGAGCTACAACCATCCGGGAGACTCAGGAGAGAAGCTGCTCTTTGAGCTGAAGAACGATCAACAATCTAAGCTCAGCATACTCAAGTAATTACGGGACACAACATCATTTGTTTTTCCTGATGACGTGTTTGAGAAGTGTTGGATTATTGTTACAAATCCAGTATGCTGAGGTGTAAGTGAAGGGCCAACCCTAACTTAATATCTTTTACGATAAATTCAAGCTGCTGCTTACATTTGGCATCATATTGCAACTCTTCCCACTCATCTTAAGTTGTGGATACCTTCTTAACCAATCTCTGAACCCATCACCCAGTGGTCTGATAAGCCTCTGAGGGCAATGACCAATATTTCGGGGGATCCAGTGTAGCAAGCAGAAATATGGGCTGGAGCGCCAGTAATTTCAGCTGATCTCTTAACAAATAGCCTATGTGCATGCAGATGAATTTAACCTCTCTAACTCTGCCAGGACGCCGACGTCCTCGCTCCCCTCCTCCTCTGTTAAATGGTCTCTCCCAGGCGCACTACGTCTTCTAACCATGTGATGTTTGGTATTGCCGGATTCAGGAAGCTCTCGACTTTTCAAAAATAACATCGTTTTTTTTTTGTTTTTATTTCTTATGGATTTCGCACCAGAGCAGCCTAAACACACAAATTCCAAAATCGCGATGAGTGGTGACAAGTCATGTCATGCTGTTTTTTGATGGGAAAAGTTAAAGGATTACTTGTGACCATATGCGGAGCTGTTAGCGGGCACATAGCTGTTTTATAAAAGTTAAGAGTCTCACTCCTACCACTATTTTTGGCTGAGATATACCATCTAGAAAGTGGGATCATAACTTTCACGTTTCATATTTGGTGATATTTTATAGTGTTTCTGTGTCATAAACAACATCAGCTATCATAATCACACCTGATTTCAATAAGGTACAATGTTTGAAGCTGGCTGAGTGTTGTTTGATCACTGATAGTACTGTTTTGAAGCAGAGTGAACGACTTGTCATTTGGAGCGCCGCCTGGATCTTTTCATGGAAAAAACACTGTAGAATGGTCATACTTTGAGCAGTCTTCTTCAAATTTGAAACAAATGTTCATTGATAGTGAGCCTACAGCCCCACGGTGTCATTTACCTGCTCAGATGAAGCCACAGACAGTTATTCATCCTGAAACACATTTTTTTTATTTTAGGCAAAATCTTCATTTTTTTACTGACTTCAGAGGCCCATTACTCTGTCTCTGTATCACCTAGAGTGTTTCTGACACTTTCACAAGAAACTTAAGGGAGTTTTCTTTCTGGCAAGACCTCATGCATGCATGTAGTCAGAACGATTCAGAAGCTTCATTCATTTTAATTTGGGTATGTCATTTTAGGCCTTTTGGCTACAAAATGGGTTAATAACAAAAAGGTAATACAAAGCTAAATTGTCACCAGATGATAGCTGGTGAATTCCTAAATTGCATTTGATTGGTCAACACTACTCGAATTAGAAACGGAAACCAGAACACTCCCAATACCAAAATCTTGTCCTGTAACCTCCAGATTCTGTATACATACGCAGATATGTTAGTAGAGATTTCTCATTATCTGACTAAATTCTAACATTCTACAAAAAGTTCTGACCCTCTAATATTTTTCTCTACAGCACTGACCATGGTGGAAGTCAAAGGTTGAAACCAGGCTTTAAGAAATGTAAGTATCTGTACATTTGTTGGTAGGAATGATGCACAGATCCAGGGAAATATTCAGAAATGGTTTGAATAATCTCTAAATAAAGTGTTGTCTTACCTCCAGATGCCTGTGAGCTCACGTTGGACGCTAACACAGCCCATAAGAACCTCCTTCTCTCCGAAGGGAACAGAAAGGTGACCTGGGTGGAAGACGAGCAGCCATATCCACCTCACCAAGCAAGGTTCCTGCAGGTGCTGTGTGAACAGGGTCTAGATGGGCGCTGCTACTGGGAGGTCGAGGTTTTCGGACCCTTAAGCGTTGGAGTCACATACAGAGGAGCTGACAAGAAAGGGAGGATGGACGGGTTCAAGATGGGATACAGTGACAAGTCTTGGTGTCTGGTTTGCTCTAATGATGGCAATTACGTTTCGCACAGCAACAAGAAAGTCGATGTGTCCCCACTGGGATGGCGGTCCAGTCGGGTGGGGGTGTATCTGGATTGTCCGGCTGGCACTCTGTCCTTTTACAGAGTTTCCTCTGACAGTCGGACTCGCCTCCATACCTACAAAACAAAGTTCAATGAGCCCCTGTATCCGGCTGTTGAACTTGAACACATTCAGTCTTCTGCATTATTCTGTCAGCTTATATAACCCACCTTTCAGTGCGTTCACTCCAGCACCAACCCCTGGCCTCCAGTTTAGGTTATTTCCCAATAAAACTCTAAACATGTAACAACGTCCTACTGTCTTATAGACCAATTTCGAGTGGATGTCACAGTTACGTCACAGTAGTTGCGTGCACACACTGGTGGCAGAAAAACAGTGGACATTGGAGATAAACTGTTGAGATACCCGGAATAAAAATGTCTTCTTGTGCCAGGAACACAGAATAAGACATTCTTCATTTTTACAGAAAACTCTCGCAGAGGACGCAGTAGTAGAAAGTAAAGTTTTGTCTCCAGTTAATTATAATCTCGATATTATACATGAACAACATTACTGACGTGGTGAAAGATAATTTATCATCATAAGGAACTGTAAAAACTCACATTTGTTAAGCAGGGATTTGTCTTATTGTCCTTGGTTAAAACAAGTGTAGACTTTCCCATATAATTTAACGTGGAAGTAATAAACACCTTTTTAACTAGCTAACTAACGTCTTCTGTTTATTAACTCCTTGTTTATAATAGAACAGACTAACTTTCACCACTGATCATTTTAGAAATGACACCACAAGAAAACATGTTCTTTTTTTAGATTAATGAACCGACACTGGCTCATCGTTTGTCTCTAGCTCTCAGCGATCAGCCATAGGTAGGAAGCTAGCTAAGTGAGCTACATCGCTAATGTTAGGGTGCCTTTCACTTTTCCTGCCTGGATGCAGATGAACCGATCTAACCACACATCCATAGGATTTCTTGCAATGGTCTCTGTAAAGGGAGCTGTGGTGAAAGTTAATATACTTTGTTATGATCAAGGTGCTCATAAGCAGACAGCGTTAGCTAGCTGGCACGCGAGCTGGCACGCAAGCTGGCATGCTAGCACATTGATAAGTTGTACTTCCACTTTAAATTATTTTATATGGGAACATCTCCACAACTATTATTCAAGGACAATAAGCCAAGTTTTTACAATTCTTAGGATGATTTAACTTTCACCACGTTAATAATTAAGTAACTCAAATAAGCCAAACACACTTTTTTTTTCCCCACTACACGGAAGTGATAAACTCATGGATATAAAAATGACTCGGTTAAGAAATCGGTCATAGTGTGATACGGCCGTCGCTCTTTCCACCTCCGTTGTGTGTATGTGTGTGTATGCAACACTGATTTTTCCCTCTGTGTGCTGCCTGCATCTCCACTGGACTCAGAAGCTCCACCTCCTCTATTCTGATTGGTGCGGCCTCTGCTGTTTCTACCTGCACAGTCCACAGCTTACCTGGGTCCCTGATTGGTGCGGCACAGGTGCAGTGGACCAATCCCAGCCATTCAATCAAGACCGTCATCTATAAGTGCCCTGCCAGTCTGTCAGTCGGGTGGCTGACTGTTGGGGGCAGCTCGCCTTTTTGCTTGATGACTTTGTGTTGTGTTGGTTAGCCCACTGATAACATTTGTTGCTCGTCATAAGCTTTTGTGGACTTTTGTGAACCTTTGAAGTGTGGCCAGGTTGTTAGAAATTGTTATCCTTTGTGAGTGATTCCAAACATTTCCATCCACACATAGACATTTACCTGTATAGAGACACGAGGTGCAGGGGTGCTGTTTTGTTGTTGTTTGTTTTAAAAGCTGCATTAGACAGAGTTTGTTTTCCCTTTTATTTTCAATTAGATAGATTTTAGGTTAAGCTCTGAGTGAGTCCTCCTTTTGTTATATTTGTTTTTTTGAGTTAAACAGCACCCACCGGCCCTCTTCCTTGGTTTGTTCTCAGTTTTGTTAACCAGACTTCCTTCATTGGAGCTGCAATAAACTGCCTTACCTTTTAACATCTGGGTTTTTTTTTGTGTTGCTTCCCTTTCCCCTGCGAGCTGGGTTGTAACATAGTGCTTTTTACAGTTCTTTTTGGCATTCACACCAACACTACTACCGTCCCTTTCTGCCACCAGTTTGGCTCCACCCACAGAAAACATCATCTCTGTTAGCAAACACAAAAAAAAAAAAACACAGACACTAAAAGGGTCTATAGATTAAACTAAACAGGTCTCACCACATAACTAAATTTGCATCCTAGACGTTACAAATTTGAATTGCTATGTGCATTTATTTAAAGGTGCAATTCAAATAAGCAATTACATGAATATACAACTACTTTAATAATCCATTCATTTCAATTTTGATCTTTTTTTGCTGGCAAGAATACCAAATAGTGAGGTTTATGATATTAAAATTTCATGGAAACTGTAATCGGTATTTTTATACAATTTTTTGACATGTCATTAACAAAACTACTAATCAATTCATCCAGAAAATAATCAGCAGATGAAATGATAATTAAATTTACTACTAGTTGCAACCCTGTTACAGTAACTGTAGTATTTATTTACTGCTGACTGTGTGGGCAGCCATGTTTATTTGACATCATGGCATGAAAACAGTTTTAGGAAACTACCAGAAGACCTGACTCGCAACTTTTACTGATCAACTGAACTTTGTATTTTATGTTTTTGTTTTTGTTTTTCCTTTACAGGTAGTAAAAAAACTAATTTTAACGGAATTTATTCTGTCTCTAGTTTCTGGAACACTTATTGAAGAAGTTATTGATAATTCTGTACTGCATTTTTTTAAGTTCTTGTAAGAGTGGGCTTTGTGTACTTTGTGAGTTTGTTTAGTGGTATTCTAAATAACATAAAATGAGTCTGATGAGCAGGGCAGGAATTCATATTTTTACGTTTTTACAACAGTGATGTGATGTAACTACAGTAGGAGCTCTCATTTTATTTGTCTGGCTTCTCATTAAATACCAGTAGATGGTAGTCTGTGTGATCAATTCAAATCAAAGACAATTTGGCTACTGTGTATGAAGGACATTAAGAAAATATAATCAAGTGTTTTTTGGTTGTTGTTTTTTTGGGGTGGGGCTTATGTTCTGGTATGTTGCACTGGCTAATACAGTTTCCTTTTATGTCAAATAAACAATTATTCAGTTCTCTTTTGTCTTTTCTCCTTTATGTTTCTCCCAAATATGAAAAAAACCCACCTCAAATCTTTTAACCTTAACTGCGAGCACCAAAAAAAAAGCCCTCAGGAAAATTTTGAATTATTTCTTGAATGTATTTTCTCTTAGAAAGCTGTACGTCACAGACAGTGTTATCTGTACTGGTTCATGTGCACAGGAACATAATGGATTGTCCACCTTGTCATATTGGGATGAATGGTTCACTGGTTTGGCTGACAGCAAAGGGCGGGGTGGCCTGGCTGCTTCGCATCCCAGCTGTCGCCCCCCTCCAGACACACTGAGTGAGGGTGGGGCCTTGTCATCCATGTGTCACAATAAGAGCCCCGACTTCCACTGAAGAAGACAGAGAAAAGGATGCAGGTGAAACGTGGTTGAGTAAAGTGTGGTTCAAAAATCAAGACAGCAGTGTTGTCATAATATTTTATCTGGTAACTGCAAATTTTACATTAGTTCATAAAGTGCATATACATGGTAGGGCTGGGCTAATGGACGAAAATACTTGGCGTTCACAGGTTGACTGGCAGCACACAATATATATCTCGGTATTTTTATAAAAACAGACTGATCAAAATAAAGATGCAAAGACAGGGATTTTTTTCCCTATTTGAAAATACAGTTTGCAGCTGCAAAACAGTTACACCTCCAAGACACTAGTCGGCAGCCGGTTTCTGTGAAGTGCTATAAAGTTTAGTTAATTCAAATCACACATTAAACACACATTAATGACAGACGTGCAATAGATGTCGTACAGAACAGATCAACATGATAAATTAACAGTAATCCGTATGACACAATGAGACAGACAGAGAGAGACAGAGACAGAGACAGAGACAGAGAGAGAGAGAGAGAGAGAGATGCAGGACAGACGGTAATGACAGTAGCTTACAACAACATTAATGAAAGTAATAATATCATTAATATTACAGGATATTTTGGTACAATATGTTGAAAGTATATATTAATATCTGGCAGTATACATGTGTGACAATAATCATATGTGTATAATAACAGTAGAAGTATGACTAATGACTAATGATAACAGCAGCAGCAGGAGGCATCTGGCAGGACCACGGCAGCAGCACAACCACACACGTCAC
>NC_065522.1:31068628-31076667 GCF_006386435.1 Epinephelus moara | reverse complement strand
GAGAGGAGCCTGATAGCTGAAGGCTCTGGCTCCTGATCTACTTTTGGAGACTTTAGGGACCACGAGTAACCCTGCGTTCTCAGAGCGCAGTGTTCTGGTGGGATAATATGGCACTATGAGCTCTCTAAGATATGACGGAGCTTGACCATTTAGAGCTTTGTAACAGAATCCCGGCAAGTACTCCACCGAGCATATTCGGGTTTCTCTTACAACAATACAGCACGTTCACATGCTCATGTAATATACTACATAAATACTAACGCCAGGCACAGCTAAAAGTTAAACTGACAATAGCTATGTAAGTAGAAATATTAACAGCCACGCCCTTACCAAACATTTAGCCACGCCCACCACCGCCTCATCAAATATTTAGCTCACTAATGGAGGAGAATTATTTATGACGTCAACCATTATAGTAATTTATCATCATTTATTTATTAGTGTTGGCTCTAGTCTGTTTTGTAACTTTGTTAGTAAATATACATTTTATTATTAGAATTAATACTGATGTTGCAATTGTTGTTACAATCACTGATGGTGGTGATGTCATGAGTACCAGTGGTGTTCACAATGGCAACGACAAAAGCATTCATGGATACTTTGCAATTTATTTGCAATTTAAAAACAAACCAAACAAAATTCAACCATTTCCTCTTTTACATTTTACAAACTATGGTATTTGGTTAGGACTAGGATCAGCTAACATTAGCTTGTGTCCTGCCAGGAAATAGTCTGGCCCTTAAAAACCACACATCATTTGTACACTTGTGTTTTTGTGCTAAGTAAATGAGATATAATGAATTAATTAATTCTGACTCAAGCCGTTTATATTGAATTTACTCTCTTGCTACATTTCAATAATATTAAGTCTATTTTCCATTAATTTAGTAAAATATATATATATATATGTTAAATGTAAATGTGTTTCTGACATATGTTTTATGTGGCTGTATGGGTGTTTCATTATTAGCTGCAGCAGGTTGGACAATAAAACTAACTGTATTTGAATTTCAGACAAAAGACACAGAGACAGGGAGGGGGGAGGGACTCTGTCGTCACGTACAGCCGCGGACGAGCGGAGAGAGGAGGGGAAGGGAGGGGGTGTTTAGCCGGTCTCTCCTCCCTCTGCTGCAGCGGCCATGCTGCTGTCCGCCGCCTGTCTCGGTGCATCCCGGTCCACCGCCGGTGTAGCCTGCCGCCGCTGCATCCCTGAATCCCAGGTTAGCGGACCGGCTTGGACCGGGTCGGCTCGGTCGTAGCGGTTCAGTCCGCCTGGATCCACCGGAGCAGACCCGAACACGGCGCCGGTTGGCCCGGGGGGAAGAGGAGAAAGCCTCCATAGCAACAAACCGGTTTCACGGCATTATTGGTAGGTGCCTCCCTCTCAGTGTGTGTGTGTATGTGTGTGTGTGTGTGTGTGTGTGTGAATGGCGCTGTCAACACAGCTTAGCAGTGTTTGGGCGGATAGATGGATAAAGTCAATTCGTTTATCAGATAAAGACAGAGACAAACAGCTCACAGGTTTCATCATCATTTGATGCTGAAGCTCGGCTTTTGCTCCTGGCTGCAGGTAAATTCAATCTGACTGCAAATCACTGGGGTTTTCTCACTCTGGCCTTGCAGGGAATTTAATTCCACTAAAGCAAGGTGGTTTTATTTCGCTTAAAACCTCTTATGCATGGTTGATTTGCCTGGATACATTAATAATGTACATGCAGAAGCTGTGGGACGCAGAGATGATGTCCGGAGGAAGTCTGTGAGGAACTGTGCTCATTATTACACCTTATTTAAATCAAGCCTGTGTTCAGTATTCTGAAATCTTTCCTGAACCTCTTCCTGCACCAGGAGAAATATGTGAAGGCTGAATGTGCCGGCTGCGTATCTGTCAGATCTGTCCTGTCAGTGAACCATGTGATTGTCTCCTCTTCTTTCATCAGTGATGGAGGGATGTTGGAGGATGCTGGGAGTGTGACTGAGACAGAAACCCCCAAACCGACCAGATTACCAGGATTACCAGGACTGCAAAGCATCGTGCCAGGTGTAAAGCGGGACTGCTGGGGCTCAGCGGGCTTGAACCAGGTCTGCGCTACAATGTGCTGGGTTTAGAGCCAGATCACGGGGTTACTACTGGGTCGTTGACACTGCAGGAAGGTCACTGCGAGGACAAATCAGCAAAGTAGAGAGTAGACGTCTGAATTTCGGCCCCACTAACATGAGCGGTGTCAAAGCGGCCTTTAGTTAGAAACCCCACCTGGTCTCTCCGGATTAAAGCATCAATGAAATAGCTGAATTTTAGGATTCTTTTGGTGGAGAAAGGACTGTCTGTAGTATTAACACAGTAGGATACCACTGGATTTAAAACAGGGTTACCTGATCTGCAGACGGATACGGGGACTACACCTGCTGCCTTTTTACTGGTGTTCCTCCTGGATTACAGAAACCCTGCAGCCAGGACCAGACACCTAAAAATACCATCTTTT
This sequence comes from Epinephelus moara, assembly GCF_006386435.1. Classification (NCBI taxonomy): domain Eukaryota; kingdom Metazoa; phylum Chordata; class Actinopteri; order Perciformes; family Serranidae; genus Epinephelus; species Epinephelus moara. Next base: position 31,074,187 of record NC_065522.1, on the reverse strand, counting down.
GGGGGTCAGCAGGGCTACAAAGCATGTTAGAAGCCTGCATGTTGAACATCACAGGGATTACAGCTGGTCTTTGAGAATCTGAAACCGCGACAGCCAGATTACTGTGTCTACTGGTTCTACATCGCTCTGAATGGGATCATAAAACTATTGTGGTAAAAGAACAGTTATTAGCTACTGGGTCTACAAGTGAGTCACCAAGCTTAGCACACATCTGATCAGGACTACACAGCAACTGGACTCAAGGTATCCGAGCTAAAAACCAGGTAACCACGACAAGAGTCGCTGTTATCGTACTCGGAAGATGAATCTTTCGTAGCAGGGTCTCTGTTGAACGCCACCGGACCAGTATTCACCATGTCTTTGAGTAAGACCCTGGAGCTGGAGCACTTCGATGAACGCGAGAAGGTTCGCCGGGGACGCTCCACGCGCACTAAGAGAGATGATTCCACCGCCAGTGCTGGCGGCGGGGGGTCTGGCCCCAGCTCCCGGGGCAGCAGCCTGGTCCCAAGCCCTGCCCACAGCGCCAACTGCAGCTACTACCGGACCCGAACCCTGCAGGCGCTGACCTCGGAGAAGCGGGCCAAAAAGGTCCGGTTCTACCGTAATGGAGACCGGTACTTCAAGGGTCTGGTGTACGCTGTTTCCAGCGACCGGTTCCGCTCCTATGACGCGCTGCTGATGGAGCTGACGCGCTCGTTGGCGGATAACCTGCATCTGCCGCAAGGGGTGCGCACGATCTACACCATAGATGGCAGCAAGAAGATCACCAGTATGGACGAGCTGGTGGAAGGTAGGACTCACAACCTTCTCTGTACTCTGCCTCGCAACTGTCCTCTTACTTTGAGTTTGCACTCACCTGTTGGCAAAACGTAGATAAATCCTGGAACCCATCGGCGAGCTTCGGACAACGATAAAGCCTCTGGGGGCAAGGGCCGATATTTAGGGCTGAGCTAGTGTAGCCAGCAGATCCAAAAGGAGCCAAGACTACTTCTTCTGTGCTCCTGTCCTGTTGGCTAATCTCTAAAAACAAATAAAACAAACATCTGAGTAATAATAATATATATTATTACATATATTATTTTTGTGTGGCAATATCGTATCATCACACTGTGCCAAGTATTGATTTTTTTTATCATCATTTAAATTACCAATATTACAAATACTAATTATAATTTTGGGGACACAATTTACAGTTGAAAAAAGGTAATAAATCGCAGTATATTTTATCGCAGTATTCAGCATATTGCAGTAATATTGTTTTGTGACGCGATAATATGGTATCATGGAGCCTCTGGTGATTCCCACCTCTAATATATCGTAAAAATACGTTTGAAGATGTTTTTAAAAACGACATTTTTTATGTGAACGAAGGTCGTTTTAAAGGTTGTTTCATCAGTGCGTGTGATTTAATTTGTGCTTGTTCAAAGGCAGTGTAATGGAGGCGGAATTTAAGTGAAGATTTCTTTGTTTCTGTGGCACAAAAGGGGAATTAAATAAAAAAAATGAAATAAACAACAGCAACAAAAAAACACAGGTATGAGCTATCAGCCAAATTGTTATCTTAAACATCGGTATTGGTATCGGCCAAGACTTTCACATCAGTGCATCTGTAGTCAACACTTCTGGTACCAAACTTTCGTCCCATTGCGGACAGATTCTGCGGACATCAGCAGAATCTTTTTAGAGATTAACAATAGATTAAGCTAACTCACTATATTCCTAAATAAAACCTACCTCTGTGCCAGATCACGTGTATCTTTGTACTTACTTGCAGTGCTTGAATAAGAAAAGTCTTAAATTTGGTTAAAAATTATCTTAACGATGTCTTAAAAAGCATCCTGAAGACACCCGGGTAAAGCTAATGCTCCTGTTTCATCACGTTTTTTCGAAGTATGAATGTTTATGGTGGACAAAAAAAAAAGAAAAAAAGAAAAAAGGTCATTGTGAATTCAGCTTTCACTTTCTGTTTTTATGACAAGAGGAAACTGCAGTTTCCTCATGTTCTCTGTCTTTGCTGCCGACCAGACCTCGGCCAAAACTGTCTCTCATAGGAATGAATGGACTCAACAGTCAAATGTCACCACTAAATCCTAATTGTCCAGACAACCTGTCACTCTCTCCGTCGGTCAATCAATTGATCTGCCCTCCTTAAACTTCCTCAGTGTCTCCTTCCTCTTTGCTCTCGGTCTGTCTTTGTCAGGAAAACACACATTAATTATTTATTTCTGTGCATCAACAGCTGAAAAATAACAAGATAATCAATATAGAGAACATCAGGTGCATAGTTTATTGTTACTTTACCTTTTATCACCCTGTAGGTCGAGCTTTTAGAGATTTATACCCACAACACATCTTTAAAAAATCTTACATCTGCCATCCAGTCTGACTGTCTTTCTCTCCCTGACTACCATCTCATTGGATTACACTTTTTTTAACAGGAAGCTGGATCTGTCTGAAGTCATTTAGACAGAAACAGACCAGCGGCTGAGTAACATCACTTACCATCAATATTGATGTGTGATTGGTGGTAATGTACACTAATGAGCGGTCGAGTCAGGAAACTGTTCAGCCAGAGACGCACTGAAAGACAGATGCATCACTCTTTAAGCACTTTGTGGAATTAATGAACTGCAAACAGCAGACCATGACGTGGAGAGTGGGAAACTCGTCACTGACGACTTCTCTGCTGCATGGGTCACAGTGTTTGTTTTCTGCTTTAAACCACAGAGATTTAACCAGCTGATCTTTGGAGGAACTTTGAACTTTTGAAGAGGAGGTCCAACTTCTAGGTGTCTGTTTTGTTTTGACTTGACAGAAAAAAATCTCAATGTTGGACTTCACATTTTAGGGGTTAAGATTGAATGATTAACACGTTTATAGGTTTTGAGCGTTCACAGTATTTGAAAACTACAGATGACTGCATGATTGTTATTTTGGCACTGTATATATAGCACCATAGCCTACAGAGCTCCCTAAAGATACGGTACGGTACGGTACGTTGCGGTACGATATGATACGATGTAGGGTTGGGTCGGTATGAGAAAAAAAAAAAGTCCGTTTTTTGTGAAAAACCACATCAAGCCGGTAATACCAGATTTTTGCCACTTAGGGGCGCAATTGACTCATTTAAAATAAAAAACGACCATAGGACAACAGAGTGACAGTAACACGTTGTTTCTTTTATTCCTTACAAATAAATTTGCAGGTTTAGCTTACTCAATCAGTGCAAACAAGGGTTGCCTCCTTCGTCTGGCTCAAAGCCAAAGTGCTGCCATATTGGCGCATTCTTAGATTTCTTCGAGACCTAATTGTCCGCCATTATCGACTCCCCGTCACCGTTAAACAAACTCCAGGCTACAGTAGAGGCCTCGGTGCATGCGCACTTGCACCCCGGGCAGTCTCAAAAAAAAAAAAAATCCAGTCCAAGACGGAGTACCGAACCGAACTGGTATTACCGAAAACCGACCCAACCCTAATACGATGCAATATGATACGATATGATGCGATGCGATATGGTACGATGCGATATGATGCAATGTGATGCGGTACGGTACGGTACAATGTGATATGATACAATGCAATATGATATGGTACGATACAATGCAATGCGGTACGGTACAATGTGATACGATGCAATATGATATGGTACGATACGATATGATGCGATGCGATGAGATATGGTATGGTACGGTACGATATTATACGATATGATGCAATACGATACGATACAATGCGATTCAATATGATATGGTACGATACGATATGATGTGAAGCAATATGATACTGTATGGTACGATATGATACGATACGATGCAGTATGATACGGTACGATGCAATATGGTACAGTACGATATGATACGGGAAATTTTCAACATTACAGCAGCAAAGGGAGAGCGCAAACAGGAAGATAGAAGAATAAAATACAAAGCAATATATAAACAAAGAGCATTTATATAAGCAAACAGTATAAAAACATAACGCAATATAATAAGGAAGCATCAAAAAAAGCAGAATATGATTCCGAGACAGGCTGAATGACTTGATTTTACATTATTGACCGATGGAAGTATAGATATGGCACAGTTAAAAAAAAAAGAAAGAAAAATACAGCGATACACATATTTGGCATTTTTTGCCTGATAATTGGCTTTAAATGAAAGTTCCTGTCATCTAACGGATTAAAATAAAGTACATCAGCTATAAATGTTGTCCTGACGTGTCAATAGCAGCTCAGGTTTACACACCAACACACACGCATTTGTATGACTCTATGAATTTAGTATTACTGATGTATTATGAATTAATTGCATTCGTTTTTAATTAGTGTCTACCTGCAGACGGACAGTCGTGTGTTGCTAAATCTGAACAATACACCTCTTCTCCTTGTGTGAGATTATTGCTGCATTTAATCCCTGACAAATAAATATAATATATGTGTCATAAAATGCTTTTAGATTCCGGTCTGTCCTGGCCTGGTCCTCAGCAGGAGTTGAACCTGTAACCACAGTCCATGTCGGCGCCTTGTTGCTCACACAGAAGGTGTTGTGTGTTTTTATGGTTCATCAGTCAGGTGTTTGAATATAAACCCAGAGAGTCTGTCCAGCTGGTTTGAATAGCAAAGTGAAAGTCAGCACCTGGAGAGACAAGGTCACACACACACACACACGCACACACACACACACACACACACACACACACACACACACACACACACACACACACAACCTGGCGTGTGAACATGTAATCAGGATGAAAGAGTGAGACAGAAAAAGCTGTGTTATTGAGGCTGACGAGTTAGTGTGAGGGAAAAGGAGAGAAGACGGTGAGCTGTGCCGTCAGATAGATATAAAGAGGAACAGTAACATGAGGAGAGACAGAAGGTGAGCCGTTTTAACCATATAAGGTAAAACAGGAGAGTGACTGCGGGCTACTGGACTGAACATGTGATTGGCTGCAACCTGCCAGAGACCTTTAATTTATTATTTTAACACAAAACATTTAATTTATTAAAGCTACATCACTTAAAGGAGATGAAAAATTAATGAGCATTACTGTGCTTTTAAGATGTTTAAGATCAGGTTAAATTGACCGTTTGCTAAACCGTCTCCTTTGTCCACATGATGAGGTGTAGTTTAATGTTTCTGTAGGAGGAGACGTGCTGTACATGTAGAGAGTGTAAAGTGTGGTGCGTTCTCATTTTTTAATCTGTATTTAAAACAAGTGATGTAAGGTGTAAAGACTAGGGATGCGTGCGACTAGACGTCTATGACCTATGGCTAAGCCACGCCCCCCTCCACTCACTCGGACAAACTATCAACATTCAGTGACTGGCGCTATGGCAGGTGTCACAGTACACGGCATTTCACAGGAGGCAATTGATGATTTTTGGGGACATAACGATCAGATGTAATTGAGAAGTAACCAAAAGGGCCTAAACTACGCATTGGAGGGATATATTCATCATTTTATTGTTGAGAAGGTCGATGAAAAGCTTAAATTACAAGCCAAAATTTACAGGTCACAGTGTACGCTTGTGAACCGCATCTGGTTGCCGTCACC
>NC_065522.1:31042653-31068343 GCF_006386435.1 Epinephelus moara | reverse complement strand
CCTGAAAATGTAGGTTTAGCAGTTAAAATCATCGTTCCAACTTATTTAGAAGCCGAGATATTACAAAACGTACATTTTACGGCGGCCATTTTGTAAATTCCAATATGGCCGCCATATAGACATCTGCCAAAAATGTATAGTTTTGCAAATCCCCAAAAAAATCCCACAAAATTATATAGTGAACCTGACTAATAGGTCAATTAGTGTGTTACTCATGTACAAGGCTGCTTAACTGTCATGCAGCCTCCCGCCACTAGTGGGTGCTACAAACTGGAGACTGGAGTTTTAAAACAGCACAGTGGGAAATTGGAGAGATGTCCTCTCACCAAACCAGCGTGGTTTGACAGGGAAATTAGTCGCCAGGAACATCCCAAGTAAAGACCTCATTAAATTGTGTTTATCTGCTCGAACATAAGTTAATGTCGCTCTGGTTCCCTTGTCAAAAAGCTAATGGGATTCTTCCATTGGGTTTTGGATTATTGTAGAAAATAAACTCTGTTCCGTACCGTCCCCATTTTTGGTCCCCCCTCTGTTGGGGTACCTAGCACACAGATCTGGTACTAAAAGGTGGAGCTGTGAACACTGCAGTCCGTGGATTAGTCAATTGGTTGTTGGCTACTAATTCAAGTGTTATGGTACTTTTTTGGCAATGTGTTTAGTAACTCTCTAACACCTGGTTTTTAAATTCAGTGGCTAAAAATTGTGCTTTGAAGGAGCCCCTAAAGCCCTGAAAGGTTGGATTTTTGTAATGCTGCTTTACATTTTGTTAGATGTGCAGTCATTTAATTGAACTTTTCCCACGCTCTCTCTGCTCAGGCGAGTGCTATGTCTGTGCCTCCAATGAGCCTTACCGAAAGGTGGACTACACCAAGATCTCCATCCCGAGCTGGAAGCCGGGTGCTGGCGCCGGGGCGGGACCTGCCAGCTCAAGTCGGCCCTCCACGGCATCGACAGGGGTGTCAGCCAGCACCAGCTCCTCCAAAGATCGTCCCGAAGGTCGTGAGAGCAGGGAGAGCAAAGACTTTATCAAGCCCAAGCTGGTGACGGTGATCCGCAGCGGCGTGAAGCCTCGCAAGGCGGTGAGGATCCTGCTGAACAAGAAGACGGCTCACTCCTTTGAACAAGTGCTGGCCGACATCACGGAGGCCATCAAGCTGGACTCCGGGGCCGTGAAGAGGCTGTACACGCTGGATGGGAAACAGGTGAGAGGATGTTTGTTTTTGGTCTTTAATAATCTGAATTCACGGTGAGACAAGGACGAAAGTTAAGATGGTGAAAGTCCAACTGGGGCGGGAGGGGTGGTGGATGGGTCCAACAAACACAGACTTTGACCTGAGAGAGTGGTGCTCATGTCCCGTAAGAGTCTAAAGCCAAACCCTGTTGTTTTTTCCTAAACCTAACCACGTGTTTTTGTTGTTGAAGGAAAAAAACAACATTGATTCACGGTGTTGTACCGACGTAGTGCTTTTATTTTGAAAGAGACTCATGCAGTGTGCTGCATGTTTCCTGCTGTGACTGTGTTCAATATCTGTTTGGATTATGTATAAAAGAGCATCTTTATGATGCAAGTTTCAGTTTGAAGTGTCGGCACAGTGAGTTCAGGCTCTTTGAAGCTTAATATTTGGTACTTTAGGGAAACGTGGTGTCTGTTTAAAGCCGTGAAACTGCGACAGTCAGCTAGAGTAAATTTTTATGTCTCTGAATATGCTCTGATCCTCTCTGAAACTCTTTTGTGCAGCTCATATCGAGCAAAGGATAGTGGGTTTAAAACGTAACACACGTTCACAGGCGGGTCTATTTTTACCACACCCACACACACACACACACACACACACACACACACACACACACACTTTGAAGTTACAGATAACTGTGCTGGCTGTGACACAATGACAGTGGAGAGCTGAGGAAAAGCAGAGACAGCAGAGAGCTTGTCGGGGCGTCGGTGTGACTGAAGGAAGGTTGTTGCAGCGAACGCAGCTCGGAGTTATACACACATCAGTGTCTGCCCACAAACACACTGCACACTTCTTACAGCCCTGTTTGTATTTGATCAGATGCAGCTGCAGCATTGGCCTTGACAAACTAAAAGCAATGTTGGCATCGATGTTGGCTTCAAAATAAAAGCTTTCGTTTCATTTTTTTTTTTTTTTAAATGTGATAACCTGATAAATATTCAGCTCAAATTTGACATGTAACTTTTTTCTTTACAGTTTTTTTACGTATGTTTTTTATTCCCACTAAAAACGAAGACAAATAAGTGAGTAATCAGACATATTAACACCACAGAAAACATACAAGATCAGTTATAAAAACTATAAGACTATGAAAACAGAATTAAATAGCGCCTGTGCATCTGAGTTCACCCTAAAAGCACTAGGATACCTGTGTTGTTGCATATCTAGTTCTTTGTTTGTGTAGGAATACAAACAAAAGGGCTCTTCACACTGCATATTCTCAGCCCGGGACAAAGAGTTGACCCTGGGCGAACCCTTTTCACACACACATTGTTAACCAATGTTTGACCTAAGCCCCAGGGCGACACAGTTCACACTGTACTTCTGTTAGCTCTGGGTTAAATGTCTGAAAAGGAGTCGTCTAGTGTTTTACCGATAAGAAGATCTTTTCCTGATGCATTACTGTTGTTTCAAGTTAGCAAGCTTGCAAGGTACCACCGATTAGTAGTAGTTACCATACTGATGTCGCACTGATGACTGAAATCTGCTCAAGTGACATGGTTGGACATCAGAAACGAGACACAAAGTCCATTAGCTGTTTCACACTGGCAACTTTTAGCCCCGTGATCAGTCGATTTTCAGGAGATTACCCCACGTTAGCCATATTGGATTGTGCCAGTGTGAAAGCTTCCTCAGCCCAGGGGCTAACAGCAGTGTGAAAAAGGCTAAAGTAACAGTATGTTGTTTCTGCGACTGGGAACATCTGTGCAGTTTTAAAAGCACAGCACCATCGACGGATGACAATTCACTAAGGTCACATCAGTTCAGTCATAATACTAAAATATGCAAATATTGGGTGGCGGATTATCTCACACTGACAGAGTTCAGAAGATCTGAGATCCACACCATCTGGTAAAATATTAAAAAAGAACTCTTTGTCAGACGACCGTGTGTTTAATAAAGATGTAGTGTTGGCTGAAAGGTAATGTTGCTTTAAAAATTGTTTAAAAAATAAGAACATAATGTGTGCACACAAACATATGTTTGTTTTACATCCTGTGTATGTGTTTAAGCTAATTTTTAATCTTTAAGCAGTCTCTGTTTTAACAAACTGAAAAACACCTAATAAACCCCTGTAGCTCACAAAAGTCACGTTTGGAAATCAGAGCTGAAGCAAGTAGTTGATTAGAAACTGTTGTGTTAAAGCTGGGGGAGGCAGAAATCTGGAAAAGGCCAAATAAATGGCAGAATTCAATGTACAAGCCGCTCCCACCAGACGACCACAGCCATATGCATGAGTTTCATACAGTAAAGAAAAGATTTATCAAAGATTTAAGCAAAGTTTACCAGACCACAAATGAGACAAGAATCAGCTGCTAGCAACCTGCCACTGAGTCAGTATTTTTCAGATGCGTTTTTTTAATCCGTCAACCGAAAAAAAAAAAAAAATCATTAAACACGCAATACGTGACAAAACAAAAAGCCACATTTCCTCCTTCGCCTCTCTCCACAGGAGTTACCTATCAGGCCGTCACCTTTCATTTGCATGAAGCGGCGGAGCTGTCCTCCACATTCTGTGTGTGGTCCACATCCTCCTCATCATCATCATCCACCTGAATTTTACTATCTGACCTGCTGAAAGTGGCTGTCTGAGTTATGAAGGAATACTGTGCGCCAGGTTCCTCCGTCTCATCGCAGCTGTGTTCCGCCACTTAATTTTCTTCACTGATTTGTCTCTAAAGGCTCTGACGGATGTGACAAACAGAAAATCAAACCTGTTCTGAGATTTCTGAGTCAGTGTGCAAACGTAACTGACACAAGGTGAGGTTGTATTTATTTTTAGGCGTGCAATGATTTCAGACGAAAATAACCAGACTTAGCGTGCACAGTAATTTCCCTTTGTAACGGCAGCAACAGAAAGTTTGCTGATGGATTTGGGGTAGTGCGGCTACTGACTGGGTCTGTAGTGGTGGAGAGTGAGGCGGAGGACACTGTGATTTGAGGCTCTAGCTAACATTAGCTGCATTAACAGAAGCAGAAGGCTAAACTTTTAGCAACATTTTCTCTTCACTTTGCCGATATTGACACGTTTTGCTTCGTTTATTGTCAGACTCTCTTTTAGACTCTGTGTGATAAGTCCGTCTTCATTCTTTGGGTTGCTTTGCAGCAGAGGCAGTTGTTGCCAATGCTGGAATAGCAACTTTCTCTGCAGAATTGCCCACCATTGAATCAGACGTTCACCATCTGAAGGGACGTGCACACAAATCTACATTTGTAGAGCAGTCAATAGGAACGCCCTCTCTCTGAAATGACCTGTGATTGGCCAGAGTCTGATACCACGGGATTAACTTTCTAAAACTGGAGAACGGAGCCAAGAGTAGGTGCAGAAGTCTAGTTTTCTCTCAGTCCACTTAAATTACAATATGCACAAAGGTTATTATGGGATTTCTGCCCAAGCATGTTCTCTGAAGGCTTTTATTTTGAAGGCAGCGTGTCATAACGAAGGCTTTTATTCTCTGTCTGCCTCAGACAGCTCTCAGGCTCAGTCAGTCTGAATGAAACTGTGTGTGTGTGTGTGTGTGTGTGTGTGTGTGTGTGTGTGTGTGTGTGTGTGTGTGTGTGTGTGGTGTTGGGGGGTGTGTGTGTGTGTTGTTCGTGTGTGTCCTCGCCTTCGTCCTTTCAGTTTGTGCAGCCACCTCAAGCAGCGGGATAGAAACCCCATCACACATGCACACACACACAGACACACCACACATTGACACTGCAGTGTGGTTGCCATGGTAACCAGTCATCCAGTAACAACCCCGTCTTTGCTCCACACACACCATCACCACACACACACACAGTCTGTGCAGTTCCGGAGGCGTTGAGTAAAAAGTAAAACGGGGAGGAGTGAGAGGTGAAATCGAGGACAAAAGGAGGGAGGAAAGGAGGAAGTCAGGAGGAGGAAGAAAAGAAGGTGTTGAGCGGAGAAACTGAGAGAAAAAGAAGAAAACAGAGGAAGGTGTGAAGCTATTGTGTAAAACGTACAAAGGAGCACACTCGTGGATGTGTTTTGCAGCCAGTTTCTTCACAGTAACTCATTAAAATCCCTTTGTAGTGCTGTAAATGATCTCTGTTAAAGAGATGATTTCAAGAAATATACTTCAGTCTGTCCATCAAATATGAAGCTGCAGCCAGTTAGCTTAGCATTAAGACTGGAAGTCGTGGACAGTAACTGAGCACACTGATTCAACTACAGTTCTGAGGTACTCTTACTTTACTAACTCAACCAGTGTTTTGGAGTAATTTTGTATTGTGATATCTGAAGACAACTACCGTCTACTTGGTGCCTCTTGTCACATTTCAGAGACAGTTCCCCTCTAAATATTTCACGTGGTTTCATTTCAATAACTATTGGAGGCTCAAAGAGAGAAGCAGGTTCCTTCAACAGAGGAAGCTGCAGTTTCAGGACCGCAGTTGAAGGACCCTAATTTTTTGAGGATGTGGGTGAGGGGTGGATGGAGCGATGCAGACGTGGATGTGGTGGAAGATGGGATGGATGTGATATAAGTCATGAGACAGAAAGTAGTATTTGGGTGGAGTTAACCTTCAAACCTAAAGTACATGGACAGAAAGTGGTATTTGGATAAATTAAACATTTTAAAGCAAAAGTATCTGGACATTAAGTAGTATTTGAGTGAAACAAACCATTTAAATCAATAGCACTTGGGCAGAAGGTAGTATTTAGGTGGAATAAACCTTTTAAACAAAAGGTTCTTGGACATGAGGTAGTATTTACGTGAAATAAACCCCCCTTTAAACCAAAATGTCTTGGACATAAAGTAGTATTTTGGTAGAATAAACCCTTCAAATCAATAGCACTTGGGCAGAATGTAGTACTTAGGTGGAATAAACCTTTTAAACAAAAAGTTCTTGGACATGAGGTGGTATTTTGGTGGAATAAACCCTTCAAATCAAAAGTACTGTGACATAAAGTAGCATTTAGGTCAAATAAACCTTTTAAACTAAAAGCAGTTGGACATATAGTAGTATTTGGTTAAAATAAATAAAGAAACTAAAGTACTTGGACAGAAGGTAGTTCTCGGGTGAAAGACGCCTTTAAAAGTCCTTCAACAGAGAGTGGTATTTGGATGTAATAAACCTTTAGAAACTGTAAGTAGGTGTCGTATTTAGGTGGAGTAACTGTTTAAAACTAAAAGTAGTTGGACTGAAAGTAGTATTTTGGTGGAATAAACCCTTCAAACCAAATGTTCTTGGACATAAAGTAGTATTTGGGTGAAACACACCTTTTAAATCAATAGCACTTGAGCAGAAGGTAGTATTTAGGTGGAATAATCCTTTTAAACCAAATGTTTTAAGACATTATGTTGTATTTAGGTCAAATAAACCCTTTAAAAAACAAAAGTTCTTGGACATAAAGTAGTATTTTGGTGGAATAAACCCTTCGAACCGAATGTTCTTGGACTTAAGTAGTATTTGGATGAAACAAACCTTTTAAATCAAAAGTTCTTGGACATAAAGTAGTATTCAGGTAAAATAAACCTTTTAAACTAAAAGCAGTTGGACATATAGTAGTATGTGGTTAAAATAAATAAAGAAACTAAAGTACTTGGACAGAAGGTAGTTCTTGGGTAAAAGACACCTTTAAAAGTCCTTCAACAGAGAGTGGTATTTGGATGTAATAAACCTTTAGAAACTGTAAGTAGGTGTCGTATTTAGGTGGAGTAACTGTTTAAAACTAAAAGTAGTTGGACTGAAAGTAGTACTTGGGTGAAATAATAAAAACTAAAAAATAAATAAATAAACCTTTAAAAGTACTCTGACAGAAAGTAGTTACTCTAAGGACTTGGACAGAAAGTAGAATTTAGGTGGAATACATACTTTAAACCAAAAGTTCTTGGACTGGAAGTAGATAAACTTGAAGTACTTTGATGCATCAGTAATAATCTAATCAAATATAGTAAAACAGAGGACAAGTACATTAAGCTGTAAATACTTGTGTAGTTTTCCTACAGTAGGATTTTAACGCAGGACTTTGACTTGTAACGGAGTATTTCTACATTGTTGTGTTGGTACTTTTACTTCCTCCAGTACTGACCTGGCCTCTGACAGTTTCTGTGTTTAATCCGTCCTCTCACTCCTCTGTTGATCCCTCTTTTCTTCACCTGTTATCTCCTGCAATTTGTCTGTCTGTCCCTCTGTTTGAATCTGGGACATTGTGATGTACTGTTTAATCCTCAGACCGTTCTAAGACAGCAACGTGTGTGTTAGAATACTCCAGCTGTCGCCTGCTTTGTCACACACAGACACACACACACACACACACACACTCCCATGTGCACTGCAGTGTTTTGAAACGTTTGATTAATCAGTGTTTGTGTGTGTCTGTGTAGCTGACCTGTCTGCAGGATTTCTTTGGAGACGACGATGTGTTCATGGCGTGCGGGCCGGAGAAGTTTCGATACGCTCAGGACGACTTTGTGCTCACACACAGCAGCAAAACACCTGCTTTTGTTAACGGTGAGACACACAACACACACATTTCAATACATTCATTTATGTTTTCTTTTTGGATGAAGTTTGAGAAACAATAATTAAAGAGATCACCAAAGTTAAAACTAAAAACAGGCCAGCATATGGAGGTTGCTTTGTCGACACCACCATCGTCTTCCCTTGTTCACTCCTCCATAACAGGTCCTTACTCCTTCACTAAAAATATATATGTCACATCAACGCTGAAGGTATGGAACCAATTCAGATGTCATTTTGGATTTCAAACAAATTCTTTTTATGCTCCAGTATTGTCAAACCCAGCTTTTCCTCCATCTATGGCTGATGGTGCTGCTCAGCATGGTCCACTCCTGGTATCAAAAGGTTTAGAGACCTGTATATTAACTATACATTTGCTACTTTTGAGCAACTCTCGGTCAAATTTCGCCTCCTGAGCATAATTCTTTTTATAGATTCGTAGTTACAATAGTATGGATCCCCAATTCCCCACTCTTCCTGACGAGACACAGTCTGACACTCTTCTTGCCCCACTTCCTACTTTGAAAGGCACCCTGTCAATTATCTGTAGACACATTTGTTCTCTACAAACGACCTCACGAAACAACATTAGGTCCTCATCAGAGGAGGAACTGGGAGAGGAAGTATCTGTGGAGCAATGGGAGGAGGCACTCAAGTGGGTACACACTTCCTCTATCTGTGCTGGGCATGGACTTTTACTATGTAAACATTCATAAGACACACTGGACCAAACAAGACTATCCACAATCTAGCAGGATGTGGATCCCAAAACCCCCGAAAATCATCCACATGTTTAGGAGCTGCCCATCACTTGTTAACTTTTGGAGAGATATTTTAATCAGAGTAAAGGTGTAAAAATCTTCATCTCTCTCTCTCTCTCTCTCTCTCTCTCTCTCTCTCTCTCTCCAGAGTGCAGAGCCAAGGCATCTCGCTCCACCGCCCCTGTAAAAACTACAACTCCCAAGAGCCCCAGCAGCTCTGGCTTCTCCTCCTCCAGGACTCCACCTAAAGGCCTGCCCAGAACGAAGTCTCCAGGTCCAGGTGTGAACCGAACAGGAAACAGCTGCTTGAAATTATCCTAAAATTCTTCTATAGTTTGTTGTTATCAGGATATTTTAACCAATCAGATGACTCCTTTCTATTCTGTGTGCGTGAGCAGCCAATGAGGCCTCAGGATCGCATTCAGCGGGGAAGTCCTCTAGATCCAGCCCCTCCCCCACAAGCCCTGGGACACGGCGCAACCTCAAGGTCAGAGGGATTGATTGATTGATCAGTTGGTTTTGGCAGCAGCAGCTGGGTTCGCCTTTTTTGATGCATATTTTTTAACCATTATTAGAGTGTGTGAATTAAAACTGAACAACAGAAGTGACTGATGTGGAAATAATTTGTTTAAATTAATCTCATACATTTGGTAAACAGCTCGGCTTATAGATGGAAAACTGGCATATTGTGTTTTTCAGCTGATCATATGAGAAAGTATCTGCACCATTGATCTGGATCGATACTTCGATTCAGTGATCAACGATCCAATGTCATCGATGCAAAGAGAAAACATTGATCGATATCATCATCTTTAGGATAAGCTTTTGTTTTGAAAGTCTTGCATGGTATCGAAATGATATCGTGGCAGACGTAATATCGGCAAATATTGTATCGTTTTCCAAAGAATCAATATGATATCGTATCGTGATGAAACCAGTGATTTACAAGAAACAAACTAATATTACAACAAACATATAATTGTTGTGTAATTTGTCATTTTACAGCAGGTTCCGTCTTTGCGTTGAATTTAGATTTTTTCCTTCTCTTTCTTTAAAATGTATTCACGAACTGTGTTTCTTTAAATCATGAATCAGGAACTCTTTCCATGTGTCTGTTTCCACTTTTCCATCTTGCATCTGACTCTCTTTTTTACTTTCCTCTGTAGATGTCTCCTCGTCGTGCTTCCTCCTCAGATGTAAACGGAGAGGCCGAGCAGACAGATGACACCACTGTCGAAGGTGTGTGGACACTTTCCAGACTTGTATTTTTGTTGATGAGGAGTGAAAGGAAAACATGCATCTCAAGGAAAGAGTCCCTAAAATCTCTGTGCAATAGTGTGAGTCAGCAGCAGCTTGAAAGCCTCTGGCATCTAGGGTTAGTCCCGGCTTCCACTCTGAGAGTCCTGAGAGTGTTTGGAAGTCAAAGACTGAAAAACTTTGAAGTGGAAGAGACTCAGTGGTTCAAGGTGTGAAAAGGTGGCAGGAAATCTTTTGAGTTTCTCGGCTCAAGAGAATTTTCAGAGCTGACGTCTGAATGAAAGATGTCAGACTCCTGGAACTTGTCTGGTTACAGAGAGGTCAGCAGCTCAAAGTTAACTAAACTCAGCCAAGTATAAAAGTCAACAAAGGAGGCTTTCACATTTGGGCTTGGATCCAAATCTGAGTACACTGCACTCAAAAGTTCAGCTTGTTTGATTAGTGTGAACAATGTGGATTCAAAGGTGTGTCAGTCTGTGCTTGAGTCCACTTGAGTGCGGTTCATGTGTACATTGGTGTGGTTTGCATCAAGAGTGAAAACCAGCTGCACCAAAATCCTTAAGTGGACTGCTTTGTAACTAGGGCTGCCCCCTAACAGTCAACCAAACATTAGTCGACCAGAAAGGTCATTGGTCGGCAAGATTTCATTGGTCGCTCGTTGCAGAAAAAAAGGTGAAACTCAATTAGGAGCTTGCCTTGTCAAAATAAATCCAAACCTAAATGACTGGACCATGTGTGACTTTAATTTGAAAGGACAGACAGACTGGACCATGTGTGACTTTAATTTGAAAGGACAGACACAGGAAGTGTCCACGCTCAGTAGTCAGACGGGAGTCAGGTTAATTTCCAGGGCTGGTACCTGCGGTTATTCCACAGGCTAGTTAATAACATGTCGGGCAGGAAATCCAAAGTGTGGGATCATTTTGAGAAGGTGAAGGACGAACCCAAGGTGATATGTAAACTCATCTTCATTGGTCGACTACAAACACGACGTATCATCAGAAACATGGAAGTAGCTACATGCCCATTAGCCCACAGCGTCATTAACAGGCGACTCGCTCAGTGTGTGACGTGCACTTGTAGATAAAATACACTGATGCGCTGCACAAATTCATCGTACCTAATATGAAAATGCCTTAAAACCGTCCTCTCCTCTCCTCACAGTGAACGGGAATCGCTCTGTTTCGTCCTCCATCATCAACGAGAAGTACCAGGTTGGTAAAGTGATCGGAGACGGAAACTTTGCTGTGGTCAAAGAGTGCGTGGAGAGGTAAGGAACGTCAAATGGTACAATTTAAATAATGAAAAAAAAACCTCAAAATACACTTTGTTTTTATACCATTTCGACAAAACACTATGAGCAGTACAGACGACACAGAAAAGAAAAATATCTGTGTAGTTAAATGAAAGGCCTCCAGCAGAAGGATCACTGTGAGGATTCAGTGATGTATAAGGGCGCTTTCACACCTGCCCCATTTAGTTTGGTTTAATCAAACTCAACACAGCAATCACACTCAGGTGTGCACCAAAACAACCGGACCGATCCCTTTTTGAAGAGGCGGTCTCGGTCAGGTTACAAATGAACTCTGGTGCGGTTGGTTTGTGTGAGAAGATGATCCGACCTGGATCTGAACCAACTGCAGTCACATGACACATTGTTTGGGTTAAACATGAGCATGTTACAGTCCTGGAGGATTATTAAATTAAATTAATTGACATAATCATTAAGTTATTAATCAATCAAAATCATTTGCGGATTTCAGCCTCTGAAACATCCATCTGTCAATTTTATATCATCGTAAACTGAGTATTTTAGAGTATACAAGACATTTAAAGACGTGACATTGAGTTTTTTTCTCATTTTTGGCTTTTTCTGACACAACATTTAAGAGTGATTAAAATATAATAGCTAGATGGTAGTTTAATTATTAACACTGTAGTTACTTTAATAATTCTAATTTCAAATTCAATGTGTTTTAATCGACAGGTCAACGGGACAGGAGTTTGCTCTGAAGATCATCGATAAAGCTCGCTGCTGTGGGAAGGTAACACTAACGCTGTAGCATTAATACTCCAGATTTATTCTAAAGCCCAGTTCAGACCGAAGATTCCTGACTAGACGAAACCGTTTTGGAACGTTGTGGAGAAAAGTTGCGGCTGTGTGAACTGGCCGGTTTCATCAATGTAGCCAGTATTTAACTATCACTATGCTCTTTCAGATTTTGAGAAGCTACAAGTTGTTGCATAGTGATGATACACCGTCTCATCTGGTTGCATCAGTGTGAATCGGCAGGTTTTTAGAACGTTACAGAACGGAGCATTGACGGTAGTTGCCAGTTTCAACTCGTCTCGTCATGAATCTTTGGTCTGAACTGGATGTAACAGGAATAAACTCATGCACACCTCAAAAATGATTCGCTGACGTACTCCAAGTGTTACATTTAAACCACCACCAGCCAATTAGAGATTAGCATATATTCATGCTATCAAGGTTTTGCTAGATATTTTCTATGTTTGTGTGTGAACAGGAGCACCTGATAGAAAATGAAGTGGCGGTGCTGCGGAGGGTTCGACATCCCAGCATCATCCAGTTAATCGAGGTGGATGAAACGCCCAGTCAGCTGTTCCTGGTCATGGAGCTCGTCAAGGTCAGGCCTCATCATCATCATTTTCTTCTTCTTACTGTTTGACTTTGCAACCAAGAATGTGACGAAATATTTAACCAACTGTTTTCATGCCTCTGCCTCCTTCAGGGCGGCGACCTGTTCGACGCCATCACCTCCTCCACCAAGTACAGCGAGCGTGACGCCAGCGCCATGGTGTTCAACCTGGCCGGAGCCATCAAGTACCTGCACCGGATGAACATCGTCCACCGAGACATCAAACCAGAGAACCTGCTGGTACACACACACACACACACAGGCCAAAACTGAAGAAGCATAGAATAAAAGCTCCTGAGTGGTTTACCTGCAGGAGAGTCAGAGACGGGTGAGATGGGTGTGGTGGGGATGTGTGGACAGGTGATCGGCTGGCAGGAAGGTGTGGTGGAGAGGCATGTATGGCAGGTAAAAAGTGCCCAGATAGTGTAGCTGGTCACGTTGTTGCTGCAGTGTGAACGTAGCATAAAAGAAATATTCCTGCACATAAGCGAACTCTCTGCCAGGAAGTGAATAAGCACAGTGAGTGTCAGCATTCTCATTAGGCGTGTGTGTACTGTGTGTATTTGAAGCT
Organism: Epinephelus moara; assembly: GCF_006386435.1. Lineage (NCBI taxonomy): Eukaryota > Metazoa > Chordata > Actinopteri > Perciformes > Serranidae > Epinephelus > Epinephelus moara. The sequence goes on along the minus strand of NC_065522.1, from coordinate 31,055,385 downwards.
TTGATTGTATGTACTGCAGGTGTGTGAGTACCCAGACGGCACTAAGTCACTGAAGCTGGGTGACTTTGGTTTGGCGACGGTGGTAGAGGGACCGCTGTACACCGTCTGTGGCACGCCGACGTATGTCGCCCCGGAGATCATCGCAGAGACTGGGTGAGAGAAATACAGAGTTTAAGTTGGTGATAAGAAAAAGTTAACACACACTTCAATATTAAAGTGTGTTGTGTATGTGTGTGTAGTTACGGTCTGAAGGTGGATATCTGGGCGGCAGGAGTGATCACCTACATCCTGCTGTGTGGATTCCCTCCATTCAGAAGGTCAGTGTAAACGAAATCTGGGTAAACAACTGTGTCAGTTTGTATTTTATTAAAAGGGAACTCTGTTTTTTTTTGTAAACCTGGACTCTGTTTTACAATGTTTTTGTGTCTAAGTGACTCATGGGAACAGCAGTTTTTTGAAAACGTTTGAAAACGAGGCGCGGCTCCAACTAGAAAACAGTGTTTTGATGCATTGGATGTGCTGAATGTGCATATTAAGGCAGTACAGGAGGAGGTGCACATTAATAATCCTCCAGGACTGTAACATGCTCATGTTTAACCCAAACAATGTGTCATGTGACTGCAGTTGCTTCACATCCAGGTCGGAACACATTCTCACCACAAATGAACCGCACCAGAGTTGGTTTGTAACCGGACTGAGACCACCTCTTCAAGAAGGTCTCGGTCCGGTTGTTCTGGTGCGCACCTGAGTGTGATTGCTGTGTTCACACCTGCCCAAACGAACCGCACTGAGGGGGCAAATGAACTTGAGTTTGATTGAGGCAAACCAAACAATGCAGGTGTGAAAGCACACTTTGCATACTTCTACCTAACAAACTACTACCAGCACTATAGTATAGGCATAGTATAGTATTGGTAGTAGTTTGTTATGTACAGAAAATGTGTCTTACTCTTCTCCAAAAGATTTTCAGTGTCAGGGCTGAATATTTAGTTGAATTTGACTGTGAAAAAATCTGTGAGATTTAGCAAGACTTGGACACAAAACAGACCGGAGCAAGTAAAAGGTACAGAAAAAGGTTTCATTTGTCTGAAGGGTTCTTTCTGTAATGTTGTCAGACACTTAAATAATCTGAGCCCGTCAGTGACAATTGCTTTAATTCACATAAACAGTTGAGACACATCTTCCTCGGGGAAGATGAAGAGGGTGTTCCCTCACTCAGACACAAAAACCTGGAAAAACACGGTCCAGGTTAAAAAAAATACCAAAGTTCCCTCTGGTATATCGTGTAAAATTAACGCTGTTGACTGATAAATATGATGTAATTTTGGTGCAGTTGATTCATAACATTTCCTTCCTCTTCCTGTCCTCAGTGAGAATAACGTCCAGGAGGAGCTGTTTGATCAGATCCTCAGAGGGAAGCTGGAGTTTCCGTCTCCAGATTGGGACACCATCAGCCTCCCAGCCAAGGTACCACTTACTCATAAGCCCTGTTTCTACCAAACACTTTTGATATAGTACCTTTGGAACCAAAAGTAACCCTTCAGACATGGTACCTAGACCCTAGTGTTTCCACCACAAACAGTCCTCGTAAATGTGGGTGGGGTCGTTATCACAAACTGCTCCGTCCAGCAATCACTGCATTTTCTCTTTTATCAGTCTGCACCTTGTTTATCGTCCACAGAACGAGGCTGCACGCCGACATTTTCAGAACAAAACAGAACAGGCTGCAGTGAGAGTCTCTCTCCATGGGATATTTAAAAACAGCAGCTTTGTGCATTTAGTCCTTCTCAGGCAAGCTCAGGGGTTTAGTGTCGCTATAGCCCACAGGAACGACGCTCCGCCAAGTGAGGATTAGAATATATGACATTCACATGAGCCGGCCAAAATTAACATACCGTATCTAAACGCCTGAAGATGTCATCCAAGAGAGACAATAAAACTAATGGAATGGTCAAATTTGAAATTTAAGGTGTGCTGATTGATTCAATCACATATTTAAATGATACTTTTGTTAATAAACAAACAAGTAACAATTAATAACTAAATCAAAACACCTCTGAGCCACCTTTAAGTGTTTACAAGACTAAAATTGCACAACTTTAAGTTGCAAAAGTTTCTGTGATGACACGACTGCAGGATAAACATCTAATCATGTAATCCATGTGAAATTCCTTCCATACCTTTTGCAATAGATTTCAACAGAACATGAATGCAATCAGTTTTACTGCAGGCTGCTGACAGTCACATGACCTGTTCCTCAGATGCTGATCAGTCAGATGCTGCAGGTGAACGTTGACACTCGTTTCACTGCCGAGGAGGTCCTGTCCCACCCCTGGGTCACGGTAAGAACACACCTGTAAACAGGCAAATACACACATACAGACTACAAGAGAGGAAGTGTGTTTTATCACTCTGGATTCTGAGAATCACTGTGTAACTTACATTAAAGCAGAAGTATGTTCTATGGTTACTTCATGAAAGCAACAGTTTGAGCTTATTTGTCAGTATCTCTTTAAAAATACAAGACTGACCAAAATATTTGGAAAAATACACATAACAGTTATTCAAAAAACAGAACAAAAATTAAAACACAAGCACATTAAATCACAAGATAAATGCTAAAAAATAAACCGGGTGCTGACTCTTATGTTAACTTTTATAATAAAACTTGTTTATAATGTGTCTGTTTAGGATGAGGCTCCCGTAGACTCCAACACTGTGAGCAGCACTGAAGAACCGACCAGTGGTGACACACTGGAACCAGAGCAGGAATCCCCAATACTGGAAACCAAACAAGTTCCCTCACCTCTGGTCTAAAACACACCCCCTTTGATCGACCGGAAACCCAAAAAGTTTCCCCACCTCTGGTCTCGACCCGTCCAGGAAACCAAACAGGTTCCCTCAAATATGGACCAGAACACGTCCCCTTTCATCTACTGGAAACCAAACAAGTATCCCTATCTCTGCTCTAGAACTCCATGTTCGTGCACTGAAAACAAAGTTCCTTCACATCTGCTCTAGAATATGCCCCCTTTCATCTAATGGTAACCAAAGGAGTTCCCACACCTTTGGTCTAGAACTAGTCCTGTTTCATCCAGTGGAAACCAAACAAGTTCCTACATCTCTGGTTTTGAACAAGTACCCTTTTATCAACTGGAAACCCAAATCAAAACTAGTCTAGAACTCTTCCTTTTTTCCCCCTCCAATAAAATCTTGATTTTTATCACCTGCAGTCCAGAGCACATCCTGTTTGATCTTGTGGAGCCCAAATGAGTTTTATCCTCTGGAAGCAAAACAAGTCGACCACCATCCAATTTAGGAGAGGACTTTTTACACCTACCGGAAACAAAATATGTTCTCTGGCATCTGACCTAGAACACCTTCCTGTTTCTTCTACTGGAAACCAAACAAGTTCCCTCATTCTTGGTCTACAACAAATCCCCATTTACCCACTGAAAACTGACCAAGTTCCCTCACATCTGGTCTAGAATCCTACCTGTTCAATCTACTTGCCTCAGTGCTGGTCCAGAAGTGTCCCATTGCCTTTATGGGAAACCAGTTCTCTAATTTTTGGTCCTGAAAACATCTTGTTTCATCTGCTGGACACTTAGCATGTTCTCTTACCTCTAGAAACCAAATAAGTCCCGACAAATCTGATCTAGAACTCATCCTGTTTCATCCACTGGATACCAAATAAGTTCCCACAAATCTGATCCATAACTCGTCCTGTTTCATCCACTGGATACCAAATAAGTTCCCACAAATCTGGTCGAGAATTCATCCTGTTCTTTCACCTGAAACTAAATAACTCCTCAGTCTATAATACATCCCCTTTTATCAATTGGAAACCAAATGAGTTTTCTTAAATCCACCCTAGAATCAGTCATGCTTCAACTACTGGAAACCATCAGGTTCCCTCTAGTCTCGAACATGTATTTTATCTTCCAGAAACCAAATCTATACCCCCGTCTCTGGTGTAGAATGTATCCCATTTAATTCAATGGAAACCAAACAAGTTCCCTCAAACCTAGTCTAGATTATGTCCCTTTTAAAACGTAGACAAAAGGAGTTCCCATACCCCTGGTTTAGAACATGTTTATTTTCATGTACTGGAAACCCTAAAAGACCAAACAATCAATCAAGTTCCTTAAAATCTGGTTTAGAACACGGCCCCTTTTATCAACTGTAAACCGAATAAGTCCCCACAAATCTGGTCGAGGACTCATCCGGTTTCATTCACTGGAAACCAAACAAGTTCCCACCAACCTGGTCTAGAACTAGTCCCGTGCTTTCCAAATTACGTCCTTTGTCTAGAATCACCCTCAGATCTGCCCTAGAATCAGTCCTGTTTCAGGTACTGGAAACCAACAAGTTCCCTCACCTATGGTCTAGAACATGTCATATTTTATCTAATGGGAACCAACCAAAGTCCCCATCGCTGTCTAGAATGTATTCCATTAAATTAGTAAACCAAGCAAGGTCCCTCAAATATGGTCTAGAACATGTATCCCTACATCTAGGAACTCATCAAGTATCCTTATCTCTACTCTCTATTTCATGTATTCGAAACTGAACAAGTTCCTTCAAACCTGGTCTAGGATATGTCCTATTTTTCAATTGGAAACCAAAGTTGTTCCCACATCTGTGGTCTAGAACATGCCCCCTTTTATCAACTGGAAACCAAACAAGTTCCCTTCATCAAGATCTCATTCTTTTTTTATTTCTTTCTTGATTTACTGGAAACCAAACTTACTACTTCTTACTTCAACTTGACACCAGATGAGTCTCTCGCTCCTTGGTCTTTAGAGACGTTTCATTTTATCATCTGGAAACTGATCGGGATTTCTCACCTCTAGTCTGGAACAGATGCTGTTTGCTCCACTAGAAAAAAAATCACGTTCCCCATCGTTATTTCCAACTTATCTCATGGAAACTGTCCTCACCTCTGGTCTGGACCAGCATTTAATCGACTGAAGACTTTCGAGAGTCCCGTCGCTGCTGCTGCACTGAAAAGTATTTATATTGTCTTTGATAAGCTCCAACATGAGATGGGGTCCCATTTTGTTTTGGCTGGACACTGATGAAGTCGCCTCACTGCTACTTGAAGGACACACTCCATATCAACACTGGGACACCATGAAGGTGCTATTGGACACATCTTGTCTCATGGGACTGGACCCATTTCCTTAAAATGGCCCTCACCTCTAGTCTGAATGACTGAACTCAGAGGGTCTGAAAAAGGCCACAAACCACTTTCATAGGGGAAATATACAACTGACTCAACAACAAATGTTCCCTCTGATAAAGGGATTATTTTCTCTGTAGTCCTTGCCGATTGGCAACCAGGATGTCTTCCATTTATTCTGGGAAACGTCCCATTTCTCCTGCCTTTACCCTCCAGCTCTCCTTCCGCTGACCTGAAGGACGTTTCTCATCTCTTAAACATGGCGCCAACCGACCCAAGGAGATATTTGAGTACTGTGCCTGTTTACGCTGCTGATGAATTCCTTTTAATATCCTAAATCTCAGCCATTTCCTTCCATAGGTTTCACTCTTCAAACCCCAGCACTTATCATTAGCTGTACAGACAGATGAGGCTCATTGTTTTTGGTTTTTACAGATTTTCCCTAAAATATACTTTGGTTTTTGAAAAAGACGCAGGTTGGTTTAAAAGATAAAACATTTTAAAAAATATGCGTTCTTGCCAAAAGTTGGGTGGGAAAATTGACATCATTCCCAGGTTTGTACATAAAGCATGAAGTTGGAGCGGGGAGGTGATTAGCCTTGCTTAACCTAAAGACTAAAGGAGACTATGTCCAAGGTTTAGAAATCACTTTACCAGGGGCTCTAAAGCTCAGTAATTAACACATTATAGTTACTGCATTTAATTAGTACACAAAAAGAAATGTAAAAATGGCTAAATGTGGTTTTGTTCACCAAGAAATCAGTCCAACATGTAACTCTACAACAAATGTTTTTCTGCTTATATTTTTGTTATATTGATTTTTCAAAAAACAGATTTTAAAGCCTTTAACTCTTGAAATTAAACATTACCGGATTTGTTGTGGGGAAAAAAGGAAGAACACCAAAAATAATGAGCCTCGTCTCCACAGTGCACTCTACCGAGGGACACTTTCCAACACTCCCGTCTTTCACCTGTTCCACAGCCTTCGTACTGTAACTCAAATTAACTGAGTGTCTTCTAAACCTCACAATTTTGGAAAAAAAGTTTCACCAACCTTTCAAAGGTTTCTACCTGCAGTATGACTGAGGTCAAGGGGCACGTCCCAGTCCATACCCCGAGCTCCCTGCCTCTCCTCCCGCCTGCAAGTTAGCGGAGGATAAAATATGTTGTAAATACTGTAAATATCACTCTGTCTGTTGGTGTCTGTCTGTGTGAGTCAGTTGTGAAGTAGGGAAACAGTAGCAGTTTTGAAAAAATAAATACTACAATGAAAAGAAACAATCATCATAGACATGATGTGTCAGTACCCCGAAAAAAAAACCTTGTTTTCCCTAAGCAGCCAATGTTTGTTGAATTCAAAACATATATATTTTCCACATTGATACTGGAACATTTTGACAGTTAAACATTTACAGTGGTGCAAATCTAAAGTATTGGTACTTTACTTGAGTAGTACTATTCATGACACTTACACTCCTCTGTAGGCTGGGGTGGTGTCTACTTTTTATACCTTCCTAAATTTTACCGAGGTATATGGTTAATGACAGTATTTGTGTGCAGTGCTGCTGCTTTCTAAATATCCTGGTATACTGCCCCCCCCCCAAGCCTTCTCCGCCCCAAGACCAATATTGTGCTTTTTACTTTCTTTATCTGTCAGTTTTAGTTACTTTATAAATTAATTTCTTACATGCAAAACACAAAGAAGTTTTAAAATATGATTAAATTATCAAACAGTATATAAAAAATTTGCTTAAATAATTAGTCGAGTAATCAATAACTTAATTTGTCATTTAGCAATGGTTAACCAGTGAATCATTTTTCATGCAAAATTACCAAATATTTCCTGGTTACTACTTCTCAAAATGTGAAAATAAGTTGAAGGGGTCACTTCAAGCTCTGGATAATCATGATTATAAAGTAGAATAAATGAATTGATTAAGAAAATAATCAGCAGATGAAACCAAACTGATTTCATCATTATTTGCAGGCCAATACAAAATCAGCTCCACCGCAACAACTACAACAGTAAAATACTGCTTAAAGATTAATATGCGAGTAATAATATAAAACAGTATTTATTAGGGCTGCCCCTGACTAAGAATTTTTCTAGTCGACAAATAGTCGTCATTTAGGGCCATTAGTTGATGAGTCGCCCGCATGTTTACGATATTAATTTAATTATTAAATGATATATTTTGGGCGGAGCATCACAATGGTTTGTGGAATAACCGCAGGTACCAGCCCTGGAAATTAACCTGACTCCTGTCTGACTGCTGAGCGTGGCCACTTCCTGTGTCTGTCCTTTCAGATTAAATTCCCACATGGTCCAGTCATGTAGGTTTGGATTTATTTTAACAAGGTCCAAGCTCCTAAGAGAGTTTGACATTTTTCCTGCAACTAACTGACCAATGAAATCTTGCAGACTAATGACCTTTCTGGTCGACAAATGTTTGGTCAGCTGTTAGGGGGCAGCCCTATTATCAATATAGCATATAATTAGCTATACTGTTGGTGCGTTCACAAATAGTCACAAACTGGCACAGTTGGCTCAGTTATTCAGAGCACCACACTCTCAGAGCAGCACAGCGTACTCTGGGCACCGAGTTCATTCTTTAATTTATATAAAAACAGAATGCTTTTACTTTTGATACTTTAAGTGCATTTTCCTGATAATACTCAAGTACATTTACATGTAATAGAGTATATCTACAGCGTGGTATTAGTGCTTCTACTTCAGTAAAGTATCTGAATACTTCCTCCGCCACTGCTTAAAAGTATTGTAGCTCCTTATTCAAACCAAAAACAGGCAGAAGTTAAACAAGGTTTCTGAGGGATGTTGACGAACTGTAATGAAAGAGTTCTTACCTTGAAGTCGAGCTCCCTGTTCGATCTGGTAGCAGTCGTTGCCTAGCAACAAAGGGTGAGCCGGACAGTGATAGATCTCTTTCCTTATATGGTCATGTGTCTGTGAGATGTGACGTTAGTGGGTCATCTATCAATCATGTCGCTCCATCCAAACATCCATCATGTTGTCTGTTGATGTAACTGGTTATAAGAATCACTGAGAGGGAAGGAATGGGGTGTGTGTGTGTGTGTGTGTGTGTGTGTGTGTAAATAAGTGTGTGAGAGTATTTCCACAGTGTAATGTTTTAACTTATAATCATGTGGAATGTATGAGGTTCAGTATGTGTGTTTTGTCTGCATCAGAGGGAGGAGGGGGTCACTTTTTTTTAAAACTTGAAAATAGTCTGGATAAATGCGTTGACTGATGCAGTGTTGTGACCTTACCATGATCTTTGAACTTAGCACGACCTTTCCATGGCCTTGACCTTTTGGCCGGAGCCACTGATTAAATGTTTGGCGAGGACGTGCTGTTGAAGCTGTGTTGAAGACTCTGAGATGACAATTGCAGGAACTTTTAAAAAGCTTGAAGCTCACAAACTGTATCCGAGGACTAAATGCAAACTAAACACAGGCTTTACCATTAATGAAATGAATCGCCACAATTTATTACAGCTAATTTGCCCCATTACAGTTTCATGTCGGCATCCCTCGACATATAATCAACGCAACAACGTCAGACACGCTCCAGCATTTACCTACACTCAGACTATGACTCAGAGAGTTATGATGGCAGAGAGTGGAGCCCGGTCTCACTCTGAAGTAGTTGAAATCTGGCGTTCGGGCAGCGACTTATGGCGTCAGACACTGACGAAAGAACCATCCTTTCACATTGACAGCACTTGACGGTGAAAGGGGGAAACACGACGGGACAAGAACGAAAGTTAAGGCAGCGAAAGTCCGATAAGGGTGGTACAAGAGGGGTGGTGGATGGCTCCAACAAACACTGACTTTCACCTAGGAGAGCGGTGTTCACGTCCCGTAAGATTCTAAAGCCAAACCCTGTTATTTTTTTCCTAAACCCAACCATGTACGTTAGTTGTTGGAGGGGAAAAAAATGGCAATTTGCAATGTCGTACTGACGTAGTGCTTTTATTTTTTGAAAGAAGACAATACATGTAACAGGCAGAACTTGACATGGTGTCCCAGAAAGTCAACAACCAACACACCCAGGGTACCTTGCACGTCATATTTGAACGTGGAAAGTCCATGACCAAACGTCAATATGTGACGAGGTTGGAGTGAGAATGTGTAGATGAGTGAGTAGCCAGTAGCCATGCTGCTTGCTGCAACTCTGGTTTCCCTAGAATCTATGTAATCTGTTACAGAGGTCAGAAAAGGCACACTTAAGCATGTGTTAACGCAGTTTTTCTTTTATTTCAGTGACAAAAGCTCTCTGAAAACAGTTCCTTATAGCGACAGTCATTGCAGAACTCAACTAAAAATTTGAAACTGTAAAACTTTAATTAGTAGCCTGGGCTATTACTTGCTTAAATCACTGAAATCGACAGGCCCATATTTGGGACAGGCCTTTAATTCCTAATTTTTATGATAAACCCTTTTGATTCTATTGATCAGAGGACGGAGGAAAAGAATATGAATAACTTACAGTATTGAGGAAAACAAATCTGCACTTTTATAATGTGTTTAAAAATGACCCATTAGGAAACAAGTCATTGTTAAAGTCGTCTCTGTGAAAACACTGAATATTATGATAACACTAAGTATCTACACACCAGTCATCACAATCATGATTCATCAGTTCCGAGGTTGAATCATCATTTGCAGCAAAAGTCAAACTCCTTTAATCAGTGGCTCGGCCTTCGACCTTCTATGCCTGCTATGAACCCAGTAGTCTTAATTCTGTTCTCTTTGCTTTATACCAAACCAGAAGGAGCCTTTTGTTGATGCTGTTAGCGACGCAGCCACACCTGGGTCAACCCGCAGCTGAAATATTTTTGCTTATATCGCCTTTGTGTTACTTTTGACTGCTTTTGTAACGTCCTGAAATGAACCGAAATCCATTTAATCCATTGAAAGATTAGAAATGTTGTTGCATAATCGTGACACTGAAAACATTGTGCAATTTCTTGTTCCCATTCTCTGTGTTTCACTGCATTCACTTTCCAGAAGAACGACTGCATGTTCTAGTGACCAAACTGTCACTGCTATTTGGGAATTTGCTTCTCTCTTTTATAAAACACTAACCCTATTATTAAAGTTAACGTTTGTTCAGGAAGGAACACAAGTCTACTGAAAAATACAGTAAAATATACTAGTAATTCCCTCAAACTGTGACTCCGCTGGAACTTGAACGCAGCTTTAATTCACAGGTGGGTGGAGTTTAGTAATCATTCAGAGACAATCCATCTGGTGTCACTGACTTATAGTGACTGAGTGTATTTCAGAGTGATCTGACCCAGTGTGGCTGTCGTTATCAGGCCCTTTGTGTGTGTTTTTATCAAATGCAGTGTGTGTCTGTGTGTGCGATCATTTCACATCATGCCTCATTTTAAACAGGAACTGATTTTTTTTATGAAGTGCAGTAGACAACGTAGGATTTTGAATCAAACTGGGCTGGTTTTCCTAAAAGGATTCTCTGAGTCTGATTTATGTTTCGTCCAATCTGCAGAAACATTTAAAGCTTCATTTTAAAGACAATCCAGTTTCTGGAATGACAATAATGAACTCCTGAAAGTTGAACCCAGTGGCCAAAAAAAAGCCTTTTGACATTTGCTACTTATAACGTGTTATTTCTTCACAGCTCATTTGCTCAAACTTTACTGCGAGATGCTTTTAGGAAAACGAGTCCTGGGTTGAAGTGGAAGGAGAGGTGAGAACTTTTGAGGACATGCTGTAAACATGTTTTAATGCTAACAATGATCTGTAATGTGATGTGTGTTGATATGAAACATGTATGTTTGTTGGGATCAGGGTGCGGGCATTCGGAGAAAATCACAACCCTGATTTGGATCCAGAAAAGATGCATTCAACTGTGAAAATAAAAACTGATGCAGTGGCATCATGTTAACCTGCTGTGTGGTTGGTACTGTTGTATTTAATTAGTTTATAAGGAGGGATTTTTAAAACAAACACTAACTGTTTATATTTCCTGACATTAACAGCATGAGCAGAGGAACTAAGTCTAAGTCGTGACAAAGAAAATGTTTAAAAGAATACTTCACTTACTCACTTGGTGCTTCTTTAAGTCAAGGATGCTTCCTTGGTGGACGGTTTCCTCCAAGTCGGGTCCTACAGAGGCTAGACCAGACTCCATCCAAGCATTTGCCAAACACACATTGGAACAGGCTAGCAAGTGCCCAGGTGTGCGTCACTGAAGAGGTCCTACCTTCAGTTCTGGCAAATTATGCACAAAGACTTGCGGATACTTCATGCGCACTTAGGATACGCACATGTATCCTTGAAAATGCTCTGTCCTTGGTAAAATTTGAAGGATCCTTGACACTGACTCGGTCCTTCGATGGGATTCGTTGACGTAGCCTCCTTCAAATTCAGCCGTTCAAGGATCCTTCTTTGACTATGAGAAGCACCAACTGTGCGTTACCGGGAATTTGTGAAGGAAATATTTTTCTTGCATGCCTCCACAGGCAACGAAGAATCCAAAAGAGGCAAAAATTCTTCATGAAGTCTCATTTATACTCCCTTTACAAACATAAATAGGTTTGTTTGTTTCAAACGCTGTAAACTTCACGACCCTCATACTTCCATGCGTCCTTTATGTTGGTATAGATACAGTCAATAGATGGCACGAGAGGGTGGAGTCTCACACAAAAACAAACATGGTGACGGTGGAGGATGTCGAATAATGTACCTTTTAACGGAGGCAGTGTTGTAGACCACGGTGGTATGTGAGGCCATAAAATACATCAGACCTGCGGAAGGAGAACTCTTTTCACTGTATTATTGATTCGTTCTGTCAGCCATTATTGAAATGTCTTTGTTGTCTCCTATGGTCGTATCTCACTTCAACTACGCTGCACTGCCCCCATGATCTTCGGTGGTACTGCTCTGTATCTGTAAGCTTTCAGAAAACGTGCACGAATACAGAAAATTACAGAGTACAGGAGTAGGCTCCGTCCGTCTCCCTCTCTAACATGAAGCATAAATGAGCCCATAGGCGACCACATTTAGCAACAATACAACTATATCAAAACATCAGTTTACAAAAATTTGTGTGAGGTGAAATCCAAGTCTCGTTTATCCAGTCATATGATCAGTACTTCCCAGAGAAGCAAGTGGAACTTCACAACAGAGGCGGACCTGCTGATCATCACTCCCTCCATTCTTACCTTTCACCAGGGGCGGATCTAGAAAAATCTTTATGGGGTGGCAAGAGGGGGGCAGGAATTTTTGAGAGGTGGCAACATATGGCAGACGTATATATACTGAATTTAATCACAGTTATCACAGTTTGATGAGAAATAGTATGTTCACACTACATAAGGGCACGGGCTGCCATTTACAAATTCATACAGACAAACTTAATCTCATGTAATCAATGTCTTGCATCTGAGGTTTCATGTGAAACAGTTCATATTAGGAATACGTGTTGAAAGAGGTTCAACAAACTCTGAGTCTAACCCTGAACTCTGAGTTGATTTACTCTGAGATGGGAAACTCTGAGT
>NC_065522.1:31021164-31042518 GCF_006386435.1 Epinephelus moara | reverse complement strand
GACCTACACATTATGTGCAATAAACATTTGGGAGCTGCTCTGACAGACTGACAGTCTGATCCTTGTGCACAGTGTTATAAAAAATAATAACTATAAAAAGGACAGAAGTTTGATTCTGAGCTGAGGATGAAGTCTCGCTGTGTAATATTTGAATGTAAAGACAATATACTGATGTCCAAAGAAATGATTGATGTGCATAAACTCAGTAACTTAAGACANTGTGTAATATTTGAATGTAAAGACAAAAACAGATGTCCAAAGAAATGATTGATGTGCATAAATTCATTAACTTAAGACAGTCCTGAGTAACAAACTAATATCCAGCAGGATTTAGACTGTGACAGACGGTCAATCTCCGTTAATGAATGCGCTTCCATACAAGCTTTGACACGGACTGAATGAATGAGGAAATGAAACAGCGTGTAAGAGGGAGGAGACAGAGAAAAACTCAGGGTTTATTGAAGAAAACCTGCCGTCGAGCAGGTTATGTTCACAGACTCAGTTGCCATGGTGATGAACTCAGAGTTTGATTTACCTCTCTTTCTGGAACTGCAAACCCAGAGTTTCCCTCATTTCAGGGTTAACATACTCAGAGTTTTCACTAAACCCGCTTTCTGGAATAGGCTACCCCTCTGGCTCCACTCAGTTTTCCAAACAAAGCAGTCTCTTGCCGCTCTGGCGTTATCTCGTGCTGCATTCATTGCAGTCAGACATTGGAGATTTGCGCTCGTAAATGTCAAATTGGCCATAACTTTTCTTTAAATTTGTTGCTGCCAACTGGGGTGGCAGCAGGGGTGGCATGGCTTTCTTTTAGGGTGGCATTTGCCACCCTATGCCACCCCAGTAGATCCGCCCATGCCTTTCACTATGAAAGCCTTTCACTATGAAAGCCCTAGACATAAACCCTGTGTACCTGTTTACCAAAGGGAACTCACAAAGGGACTTTCACAAAGAGCATTTCATTAAAACAAAACTTAATAGGTTGTTTGCAATCACACGCGAAATTCAGATGGAGGGCAGGAAGTGATAAATCTATTTAATTATGTTAATTGGGAAAAAAAAGAATGTGATGACATAAAAGGGTTGGATGAACCTCTAGTATCATCAGAAATCTTGAACTTTGTCCGGTCTCTTAATTCGCAGGTTTTGCGAGTCTGTAAATTTAGCCCTTCCAATCTGGTCTTAACAGTTTGCGTTTGTCCTTTTTTTGTTTCAACATTACAATGTCCCCGTACACACAGTCGCGTCCATAAAGAAATGGTTTTCCCTGCTGGAAGAACCTAACTGGTCTGCACAGAGCCCGGACCTCAACCCCATTCAACACATCCCAATAAATTCTGAAAGGGAAAGTTTTTCTGCTTTGCCTCAACACTGACTACCTAAGCCAGAGAGCTGAACTGTGTTCTCAACCACCTCTACCACATGACCAAAGCTCAATCTTGGTTTAAAGGAGGGCAGCACACGCTGCCAAAGTGCAAACTGACTGTAAACCTTTAGATAAAGGCCATAAATGCTGCCATGGTTTAAACCGCGCCCTTTCAGTCCAACTCCAACTGAATATTTTCTGGTTCCCACCTCTTTTATTGATCTACCAGTTTGGGGATTGGTGTACTCACCATGCTGCAAAGTGCAATCAGCTGGGCAGCGGGACAGCAAAGAAGGTTTGGCTTCCTTCTTGATGACTTTATTTGCTTAGAGGAAAGTCCAACTCCAAGACATTCCCTGTTGTTAAGAGGTGAAATGGCGCAGCAAAGAAATGAAGCATACGAGGTGAAATTCTGCTGTTCGATCTGTTTGGATCTGCTGAAGGATCCGGTGACTATTTCCTGTGGACACAACTACTGCATGAGCTGTATTAAAGCCCACTGGGATGAAGCAGATCAGAAGAATATCTACACCTGTCCTCAGTGCAGACAGACTTTCTACCCGAGGCCTGTCCTCGTGAAAAACACCATGCTGGCAGAGTTAATTGAGGAACGGAGGAAGACAGAAGCTGCTCCTGCTGATCACTGCTATGCCAGACCTGGAGATGTGGCCTGTGATGTCTGCACTGGGAGGAAGCTGAAAGCCTTCAAGTCCTGTCTGGTGTGTCTGGCCTCTTACTGTGAGCAACACCTTCAGCCTCACTATGAATCTCCTACTTTTAAAAAACACAAACTCACTGAAGCCTCCCTGAAGCTTCAGGAGAACATCTGCTCCCGTCATGATGAGGTGATGAAGATTTTCTGCCGCACTGATCAGCAGTGTATCTGTTATCTCTGCTCAATGGATGAACATAAAGGCCACGACACAGTCTCAGCTGCAGCAGAACGGACTGAGAAGCAGAAGGAGCTCGGTGAAAGTCAACAGAAAATCCAGCAGAGAATCCAGGACCGAGAGAAAGATGTGAAGGTGCTTCAGCAGGAGATGAAGGATATCGATTCCTCTGCTGATAAAGCAGTGGAGGACAGTGAGAAGATTTTTACTGAGTTGATCCGTCTCATTGAGAAAAGAAGCTCTGATGTGAAGCAGCACATCAGATCCAGACAGGAAACTGAAGTGAGTCGAGTCAAAAAGCTTCAGGAGAAGCTGGATCAGGAGATCGCTGAGCTAAAGAGGAAGGACGCTGAGCTGGAGCAGCTCTCACGCACAGAGGACCACATCCAGTTTTTTCACAGTTACCTCTCGCTGTCTAAACTAACGGAGTCCACAGAGTCACCAAGACCAAACATTGACTGTCTGCAGCACTTTGAGGATGTGATGGCAGCTGTGACAGCAGCCAGAGACAAAATGCAGACCATCCTTACTGAGAAACTGCCTTTAGCAGAGCTCACGACCAGAGCAGACTTCTTACAATACTCACGTAAAATCACGCTGGATCCAAACACAGCAAACAACTTTTTGGTTTTATCAGAGGGGAACAGAAAAATAACATTTAATACAAAAAATCCACCATATTCTCAACATCCAGACAGATTCACTCGCATATCTCAGGTCTTGAGTAAAGATGATCTGACTGGACGTTGTTACTGGGAGGTGGAGAGGAGCAGGAAAGCTGGAGTAGCAGTTGTTGTTGCTTATAAGAGTATTGCCAGATCAGGGGACTTGAATGCATGTGTATTTGGATTCAATGAGAAGTCTTGGAATTTACATTGTGACAATAGTTATACCTTCAGACATGACAACCACTCAATCAGCATCTCAGGACCTAAATCCTCCAGAGTAGGAGTGTACCTGGATCACAGTGCAGGTATTCTGTCTTTCTACAGCGTCTCTCAAAGAATGACTCTCCTCCACAGAGTCCAGACCACATTCACTGAGCCGCTCTATGCTGGACTTTTTCTTGGTGGTTCTAATGGAGACACTGCTGAGTTCTGTAAACTCAAGTAGTCATTGAAGAGGCAGAGGACAGGTTAATATCTAAGAAACGTATTAACTTATGGAGGACATGAATGCAGGAGCAGGTATGCTTTACAGGGACAAAGTGATTTGACACAGGGTGGCTGGTGTTGTTGGTTTTGTGTGATTTTATCAAATGCAGAACGTGTGTACCTGTGTGATTGTTTCAAATCATGCCTCATGTACAACAGGAAGTCAGGAGTCTAAAGTACAGTATGTTCACTCAGCAGCTCAGTGCTGGACTCTGCTGAGCTGTGTGAGCTCATGTAGACAGACTTATTAAAGAGACACTGTGTAATATTGTGTTTGAATTTATCTTTCAATTTCTTTTGATTATTTTTCTGTATCTTTTTAGTCAGTCTTGATCCTGCTTATTATTATTAGCATCATTAATATTTTGTGTTTACTAATTTTAGTCTTTTTAAAAATTGTACTTACTTTTATTGGTATGTATTTTTTAATAACTCCTCTGTATTTCCTATTATCATCTGTCTTCTTCCTGATATGTTCTCTTAATCCTTGTTTAATTCTACCTTAATTTTATGTCTGGCCTTCGTTCAGCATTATTGTTTGGCTCCTATTGTTATATTGCCTCTGATGTTTTTGCTTCTGCTTTGCTTTGTTTGTCAAAACACTTTGTAAACTCTGTTTTTAACAGTGCCATATAAATACAGTTAATATCATTATTACTATTTTAAAAAGATATAATCAATAACTTCAGGGACTGTAAAATGTGTTTATCATTCGGTGTTAGTTTGTATTCTTGTTTATTTCCTGTGTGTCAGAAATTTTTGTTGATGCGTCTCTGGATTCATAAATTCATAAGAAGAACATTTATTCTGTGTATGCATACATTTACAGCGGCTAAAGGGTGTTTTCATAAGATGCAACTTTAGTGAGAGCACTGCAGCATTACAAAGATTTCATATAAGTTTTTGATAAAATATGAATGAATGATGAATTTTTACATTTAATAAAAATGAATTCTTTAAATCTAAAAAACAGCTTGTGCTTGTGTTTCATTATTGAGCGTTAAGAGTCTCATTCTTCTAATAATCCAGATACTATTATATAAATTAAGCAGTAGAAATGCTGAATTATTCATCTACAAACCCGACCAGACTTCGAAGTAAATTTACTTAATTTAAAAGATATAAATACAACTACAATTACAAAATATTAAGCGTGCAAAGATAAAAATCAAAGACTATGGTTTATAATTTTAGGACTCAACAATTGGGGTATATATTTGATTAAAAACTGAATAGCTGAAACCAAGATCGGATTTATTACTTTCTCGGTTGGACAGTATTTCCATCATTCTCTCTGGTGTAAACTGAACAGTTAATCTTCATGTTCAGCTGCCAGTCATTCAGTCAGAGTCAGTGGAGATCTGAAACATGTCAGCTGTACGACAACCTCTGATGAAACACACCAACAATTAACACAAAAACACGTAAGAAAAAAAAAACTAAATTAAATTAATTAAAAGTCTGAAAGTTTTATTTGTATTAAAAAGTTGGAATGTTTGGTTATACACAAAATATCTTTGACAAAGCACTTTATAAACCTCTTTCATTGTGTGTCTTTCTCACTCACACGCATGTTAGTGTCACAGTGTTAAAGACGCCACATGGAAGATTTCCTCTCTTGACGAGCTGCCACCACATAGTTGTGATGACGCCTGCAAATCGTGTCAAAGTCAGAAACTGCTCGGCACACAAATATGCAAATACAGACACCAAAAGACTTGCCCCACTGAACGTCAAAATACTGAGTGATACCAAAACTGTTCACTTCTCCCTCTTGAGTGCACTTACCCAATAGTCCAGTGAGATTTTAACAGACAGCTAAATACAGTGACTGCAACGTGCAAAAAAATAGTGACACGTCTGCGTTTCCTGCATTAAAATTGTTCAGTTTACAAATATATCGTGTGAACAGTTCCCCATGTCTCTTTCATGACTGTAAAGAAATGACCAAATCTGTTTTTGTTTCTTATCTGATAGCCCTGTTCACACACGAACAGTATTAACTGGGGACTTCCTGTGATTTCTAATAATATCCAAGGTCGTCTGTGAGTTTAAGCCTGTGTTAATCTGCCATTTCCGTAATTTGTCAAGTGAAAATTCCACCGCAAATTACTTACCATATTATATATAAATGCAGAGGTCGTGATAATTTTAGTCCTATATGAATCATTATGTCAGACATTTAAGATCGTATTTAGGTTTTTGTTTTCTTCGTGCCTCACTTAGAGAATTATGGAGTCTGCGTTCTGTTTGTTTAACCCACATTTAAAAGAAAACTAAAATTACTGAATGACAGTTGTACGCCTCCGTTAACCACCAAAAGGTGCACTGATAGTTAACATCCATGTCTGTGAAAACATGGAAGCTTCACACACAGAAGATCTATACAATCAGCACAGTTTCAAGATCAGTGTCACCAACTCAGTCTCTGACCAAATGTCTCCCCTTCTGTTCCTGAGATATGACGTTTAATAATGACCAGAGAAGTGTTTTATGCAGAACATGATGATGTCACAGTGAAGTTGACCTTTGACCTTTTGGATACAAAATGTCATCACATCATTATTTTATCCTGTTAGACATTAGTGTGAAGTTTTGTCATAATTAGTGAATGAATTCTTGAGTTATGGCCAAAAACATATTTTGTGAGGTCACAGTGACCTTCAACCTTTGACCACCAAAATCGAATCAATGTTACAGTGACCTTTGACCTTCAACCACCAAAACTGTTTTGAAATTTGAAAAAAATTCCCACAAGGTGGTCCTGAGAAATTGTGTTCGCAAGAATGAGGCAGACACGGTCACACTGACCATGACCTTTGACCACCAAAATCTAACAGATCATCATTAAAGTCCGAGTGGACGTTTGTGCCAAATTAAGAAATTCCCTCAAGGTGTTTGCGTTCACAAGAACAGGATGAACGGACAAATATGCCTCAGCTGTCGCCGGCACAGAGGCATAAAACGGAGGTTAACACCGTACATGACCACTGGTTGTGCTTCGTCATATTTCTGCGTTGTGTTGAGTGGAGTTTAATTGAGTGTGGGCATCATATCCTCGAGATAATGTCAGTGAATCTGAGTAAAATACAGATTTAACTGATCCTGTGCGAATGTGCGGCACAAACACAGACCTGGCGAGTTATTTCTGAATCACATGAAGTCCCCTGGTTACACAGGTCCTGTAACTACAAACTTTAGTCTAACAAAGAAAAATTCATCATCATCACTGCTGATTTGCTGACAGCACATTTAGAGAGAGAAAATCCTCCATGTTTTTATCTTTAATAAAACACCAATGAGTTTCAGTTGATGAGTAAATATTCAGTCTGGAAACGTGGGATGCTGTTTTTTTTTTTTTTTGAGATGTAGTGTTTTAACTCAGGAAACATGTTGAGAAAACAGTGAAAGAGAAAAGACCATAGTACAGTACATCTAAAAAAAAATACAGCTAGAGCTTTGTATCTGTGAAAGAGTTCGGTACGATAATGCTGTGATGAAAACACTCTTCCTATTGTTGGTGCAGGGTGGTGCAAGACTGCCTAAAGATACTGTTTAACTGAAGGAAATCAAACCTGAACCAAAGTGGGTGTGAAATCGTTTTTTAGTTCCCCGCTGTTACAACTTTCACTTCCTGGTTCACTCTGTGCAAGTTATGTATTTATATGACCTTTAGGTTTAAATATTATAAACTTTAAACATGTTTTATGATGACATCTTAAAATACCGAATGTGATTTTTCAACTTCTGTAAAGCTTATTTTTAATATCTTAATAACATTGTATAAAAGTTTCAAAATATCTTCTTAATCCAGGTTTGTTTGCTTTTATTGAGCCACTTGCTCTTCTAGTGTCAAGTTTTAGTTTAGCTTGTTTAAATCTGTTGAATGAAACCCACGTACACCTATCGGCCAAAACACTGAAACCACTGACAGGTGAAGTGAATAACATTAATCATTTTGTTACAATTCAATGCTCTTCTGAGGGACCTTGAATCCTGGCCTTTATGTGGATGACACTTAACATGCACCACCCACCCAAACACCATTACAGACCAGTACATCCATTGGGCATGCTGGTACCTTACCTCAATACCTTGGTACCAGACAACACAGGACACCCCCAGAGGTCCTGCCTCAATGCCTCGACAGGTCAGAGGCTCCATCATAGATCATACTTGGCTCTGACCTGTCAAGGCCCGGACAAAGGACCTTTGGAGTACTGGTTTGCCCCACAGATGCTTGATCAGATCAGGATCTGGGGAATCTGAAAGCTAGATCGACGTCTTAAGGTCCTTGTCACGTTCCTTGGACCATTCCTGAGCAGTTTTTGCAGTGTGGCATGGTGTACTGCCTTGCTGAGGGGCTACTGCCATCGGGGGTACTGTTGCCATGAGAGGGGGTACTTGGTCTATAACAATGTTCGTAAAGGCGGATCCACATGAATGCCAGGACCAAAGGTTTCCAAGCAGAACATTGCATTGTAATGAAATGATCGATGTTATTCACTTCACCTGTCCCGTCAGTGGTTTTAATGTGCCTGATCGGTGTATACGTTACATTACTGCCAACTGTTTTCCAAATCATGGCACACTCTTCTCCAGTTCATCGTGTTTCGTTCACTGGGATATTTTGACTTCATCAGGATGGCGAAACAGCCGCAAACATTCAGCTCTCAAGTTAGAAACAAGCTTTGGAAAAATGTTGAGCAGTGATGTATCATCAGTTTCTAGATAACAGATGAAAACCAGCTTTAGTGTTCTTTATGTAAAGTGATCTGGTTCATACGTCAAAGTGTTGAGGATGTAAAACATTGAAAAAAAAGCTTTGTTGTAAAAGCTGATGAGCAAAAACGTGCAACAAAAAAAAACTAAACCTTTATAAATATCTACAGGCTCCTACAGTGTCACAAAATTAAACATTCTGACAGTTACTTTTACCTACACTGACAACGTCCTATGACTTCCTGTCTTAAAAGTGGCTATTTTTGGGCCCACATTACTCAGTTTTTATTCAGTTTTCTGATCTCCTCTGGCTCAGGTTGAGAATAGTGTTCTTCACTATGTTAATGATAAATGTGAGTTTTAACTGATTAGAGTGAATTAGTCCTCCTCTCTGAACCTCGCAAGCTTTCCAGTTTGAATACTGCAAGTTGGCCTGATTTTGAAAATGTATCTGACGCATATTTTTAACAGTCTGTGTTAAAAAGATAGTTCGGATTATTTGCAGTGGGGTTGTATGAGGTACTTAACTACAGTCAGTGTATTACATAAAGTAGATGGCAGTCAGCTACAGCAACATTTAGCCACCTAAATAAATCAATATCAGTTGAAGGAGCCTTTAAATCAGGGACCAGGCCAGGATCTGAGTGCACTTGACCCCAAAGTTCAGTCTGTTTGATTACTCTAAACACTACGTACCGTGCCTGGGCACATTACCCCAATCTGTGTCGGTGTCTATTTCAAAAGCTGGGGGGCAACTGAGGCAGGCAACACCTCTCTTTGACGCCACCAGACTCCATTGAGAGAAACAGTACTTTTATCTCACAGTACAGGAGAGCTGCTGGTCTACCGCTGCTTCGATTGGTTAGTTTGTCTGTGTTACTGTGTGACTTTGGTGAATCTGAACTAACCTTTTAAAACACCAAAGTCACACAATTACACAAACCAACAAACTGATCGAGGTGGCAGTCTCGTGTTCTGTTTGGTAAAATTAATGTTTTTGTCAATGGAGTCTGGCTTTGTTTAAAGCATGGCTATGTTTCACCTTCAATCAGCTCCCTGTCGGAAAGGTTTGTCTGGCCGCAATGTCAAGCCAGTGAAAATGTTCTAAATATAGCATACACTTGATACTGATATTGGACATTGCTTTGTTTCCATGGCGGTACTCCTGTCTGCTTCTCTAAACTAGGGCCATGCCAACTCACTGTAGGTAATACACTGACTGTAAATAAGTACCGTATACAACCCCACTTTAAAAAATCTGAACCATCCCTTTAAAGTGAATTAGTCCTCCTCTCTGAACCTTTGAAGCTTTCTACTTTCAATACTGCAAGTTGGCCTGAATTTGAAAATCTGACATGTAACATTTTTCAACAGTCTGCGTTAAACATCTGTAATCAGACACAAAGGGGAAAAGTCGTCCAACAGCGGCTCTTCGAAGCAGGTCCATGTGCAGGCCGGTCACGACTGATGAACCAAAAAGAGTCAGTGAAAGACAAAAAGTCAAATCCAGTCCAGGTGGGAAATCGTCCATGGAGTCAATTGGAGCGCAGAAGAAGAAACATGAGAATCAACGGTGTAATATCAGATTTACTCCGTCATTATGCGGCATAGGTACGTCCCGTTCTCAATCGTCATGCCAATCGTGAGCAGGTGTCAGTTGCTCGGGTGATGTCAGGTCAATGGTTGTCAATCAAAGAGACGATCCAATTGCAACTCAGAGTTCCGATTTCCAAACTCCAAATAAAAACTGAGCAGGCGGCTTTTGTTTCATTGCCTGGAAAGTTTTTGGAAAACCTTGGAATTAAGTGTACACAGCACGCTCTGTAGTGTTCACAGGTGAGGGGAGGTCACCAGTTCAAAAACCCTCCGACCAACCTGTTCACACAGAGCGGCTGTGAAAACTGAGAAGAAAAAAAGTTACTTCCTAGTTTTCCCCCATCAGCTGTTTCCATGTTTGCCTCATCAGAGAAGTGAAATGTAGTTTTTAGGCACAATCCCACGCTTCCCGCCCACAACTCCCAAAATCCACTGCTCATCCACAAACTCCACCTGTGTTACGATGTCACCAACCTGCAGGGAAAAGACAGAAAGAGAGCATGTTTGTTAGTTATCTAGATTACCGCATCACAGTTGATTGCCTTTGACCTTCACATTATTATCAGTTTATTCTAAAGTGGCCGTTCGGGCCAAATTTAAAGAAAACATATTCTCGAGGTATCGAGTTCATGAGAATGAGACGGATGAGGTCACACTGCTGTTGACATCCGACTTTCAAACTCTGATCAGCTTAGCCTTGTGTCCAAGTTGACGTTTGTGCCCAATTTGAGGAAATTCTCTGAAGGCCCTCTTGAAATAACATGTTCAAAAAAATGAGACAGATGCAAGGTAACAGTGACATTCTACCACCAATTCTAATCACTTCATTGTTGAGTCCAAGTAGACGTTTGTGCCAAATTTGTGAAAATCCCCTAAAAGCGTTCTACAGATATTGCGTTCTTGAGAATGAGATGGATGCAAGGTCACAGTGACCTTTCACCACCAAATTCTAATCAGGTCATCGTTGAGTCAAAGTGGACGTTTGCGCCAAATTTGAAGAAATTCTCTATAGGCCTTCTTGAAATAACAGTCAAGAAAACGAGATAGATGCAAAGTCGCTGTGGCATTCAACTACCAAAGTCTTATCAGTTCATTGTTACGTTTGTGCAAAATTTGTTTAAGTTTCCTCAAGGCCTTCTTTAGATATCACGTTCACAAGAATGAGACAGACGCAAGGTCACAGTGACCTTTGACCACCAAATTCTAATCAGTTCATCGTTGAGTCAAAGTGGACGTTTGTGCCAAATTTTAAGAAATTCTCTATAGGCCTTCTTGAAATGACGTGTTAAAGAAAATGAGATGGATGCAAGGTCACAGTGACACTCGACCACCATTTCTAATCAGTTCATTGTTGAGTCCAAGTAGACGCTTGTGCCAAATTTGAGTAAATTCCCTCAAGGTGTTCTTGAGATATTGCGTTCACCAGAACAGGACGGACAAATGCACAACCCCAAAAAACATACTGCTTCCGACCACTCCGATATGTGTCCCTTTAAGTTTAGTTAATCAAAATGTATGTATACAATATGTTGTGTGTGCAGTAATTGTTGAATAAAGATGGGAAAGGAAGAATATGAGGGAATGAAACAATCTAAAACTGAATTATTATTTTTTTGTCTTTACTGATAAACTAACAGTTATTACATTACATTTATCGGCCGACATAAAAATAAAGATTTGACGTAAACTTACATCTAATCTGTGCAGAGAATACCAACTAAAACTTCCTCATCACACACACACACAGGCACCTTTAACGTGAGCTCATCCTCGCTCTCTGCTGCGAAGTCAAACTTGGCCACTGCTTTAACCTCTGACTGCTGGAGTTGGATTGGCTTAGCTGGAAACAGGAAGAGGAAGTTATGGTAAGCGACCTCAGTGACCACACACACACACTCATGCATCACAGCACAAGTAAAACATGTAGGGCTGCCCCCGACAAAGAATTTTCCTAGTCAACAGTCCTCATCAGGGTCCATCAGTGGACTAGTCTCCTGCATGTTTCTGATATGAGTGTAATGATTAAATGATATATTTTGGTGGTTTGAGTTGAAGGTGTGAGAAAGAATAGTATCAGTAACATTGTTAACACTGTGCTACATTACAGAGAAATACAAACCGTACTAATGAACCTTCATTAATATAGGCCTATATTTTATCTACAAGTGCACGTCACACACTGAGCGAGCCGCCTGTTAATGACGCTGTGGGCTAATGGGCATGTAGCTACTTCCATGTTTCAGATGATACGTCATGTTTGTAGTCGACCAATGAAGATGAGTTTACATATCACCTTGGGTTCGTCCTTCACCTTCTCAAAATGATCCCACACTTTGGATTTCCTGCCCGACATGTTATTAACTAGCCTGTGGAATAACCGCAGGTACCAGCCCTGGGAATTAACCTGACTCCCCTCACAGGGGGCATTTTTACTTTTATTTTTGATACTTCAACTACATTTTCTTGATACTTGTTTTACTTGAGTAACATTTTCAATGCAGGACTTCTAGTTGTAGTGGAGTACTTTCACAGAGTGGTATTTGAACTTTCAGTAAAGGACTTGATTAGGTATTTTTCTCTGATGTATTTCAGTGTGTGTGTGTGTGTGCGCGTTTTACCCTGGCATGGCTGTGTGAAGGCAGCAGGGTAGATCCCCTCCCTCCCTTCCAGTCTTCCTCTCCTCCACTCAGCGTCGATGTGCTCCATCACCTCGATGAGTGCCCCCTTGTGGAAGGAAAGATCCTCTGCAGTCTGACCGGGGAAGTCAAACAGAGCCTCGGCCCACTCCTTCACCTGCGCACACACACATCCACAGATTCAGACAAAAAACACATCCAATAATAGAATAATCAGTGAAATATATAAACAAAAATCTGACTGTAAACAAAATTATTAAGAGAATGCACTTTATAGTACAAAAAACCATATTGTGTAGGGCTGCACGATTATTTTAGTTAGTAGCAGTTTATTTCGAACATTTAAGTAGCAAATAAATAATCATACAGTAGCAGACACACATAACAACAGGTTACTTAAGGAAGCTTAAAAACTGAAAACAGCATTTAATGATGTGATTTACATGTGCAAAAAGGAGTGGGAGGAAGTACAAGCTTATTTATTGCTTCCCCTTCTCCACAAACTAACAAAAGTGAATTATGTAGCTCCCCATCAGTATAAAGCTGTACAATAATTAATACTCTTAGACCTATTCTAATATATTAAACTAATTATTAATAATATTTGTCTTACAAATTACATAATAATAATAATAATACATTTTATTTAAAGGCGCCTTTCATGACACTAAAGGTCACCTTACAGGCAGCAATAGCTAAAATAACAGCAGATTAAAAGTCAACAAGATAAGGAATGAAGTAACATAAAATAAGTGACTAAATAATAAAATAATAATAACAACATAACAACCAATGAATATTCAGCAAAACAAGTTGACAGTGAATAAAATTCCTTGTCAGGAAAGACGACAAGAACGTTGTTTCTGCAGGTCATTGGACTAAAACTCTTCCCAGTGTGAAAACACATCCAGAAAACGCTCCAGGAAATACACCCCACCAAAGGTGAGACCTCCTGGGCTGCGGACGTCGGCTGTAGCGCTACACTATCTAAACAACCAAACTGGATTTTAATCGTGTCCAGCTGCAGGACACAAAGAAGCAATGAAGGTTTGTGGTGGATGAAATGTTGCTCCATGAGTGACTCTCCGGCTTTCAGGCAGATCTTTGGGAAAATACAGTTTACAGGCAACTGAAGACCCCCAGGTAAAAAGAAAATAAATTTGCAAATGATCTAGCTTTAGCTGCACTTACCTGTGATTACCATGACACTCGCACAGACGCACACATCTGAATTTTGGGGAAGATACGCAACTACAAGTTTTATGTGGTGTAACAGGAATATAATAAAACGAGTAGCGTAACGAATTACTGTTGGCAGGGAGTAATAACTAAAGTTAAATTATTACTTAAGAGTGATGAGTAATGAGTAATTTATTACGAGCCCAACACTGCTACTTGTGAGCCCTTTTTTTTGTTTATCTTCAATGAATATAAATTACACACACACACACACACACACGTACGTACACACACTCACCTTGGAGTCGAGGTCCTGTGACATCTTTGGTGCTGTTGAGAACAAAAAAATACCATTACATTCAACTCTGGAGGACGTGAGGAAGAATGGGTGAAAGCTCTGCAAGGAAAGTTAAGCGCCTTGTAGGAAGCAAAGGCAACATTTATTAAAAACTAAACATTTAAAAAACTGTGCCAGTGGATTTAGAGTATTTTTAACCATCAAACAAAATCAATCAGTGATTTAGTAAATCAATCAGTCAGTGTGAGCAGGACCTGGTGGCTCACCAGTACTCTCTGTCACTGTGGTATCCACTGGCACTGTTTTTTCCCCCGGTGACGACGCCGGCTGCGGGGGCGGCTCCACCACCTCAGCGAAGTTCAGGGGGAATATTCCGATTCGCCCGTGGATCTGGCCCCGCCCCCACTCTTGCCCAATGAGCTCCAGGAGGGCGATGACGTCCCCCTGGGAGAAGGTGAGCTCGTCCTCCTCCTCTCCCTCGTAGTCAAACAAGGCGATGCACCGAGGGCCGCTGCACACACACACACACATTAAGAAATACACACACAATGACACACCTGGTCTTCTAAAAAGAATTGATGTTTTTCAGTGATCAGTCTGGTGTGCAGTTTTTCATGTTGTGAGTCTGACCTGACAGGAGGAGGGTCGGGCTGCTCTTTCTGCTCAGTGGGCTGCACAGGCAGGATGGACTAGATGAGAGAGGAAAACAAAACGATAGTTATCAGGGGTGGAGTAAAACTTGATTCTTAGATGCATCGCGATGTGGACGCGGACGATTCAGCATTGATTCACAGATGTCAATAAAAGGTCATAAAACATGACGTCGACGGAACAAAAGAGGCGGAACTCAACTGTGACGTCAGCGCAGCACCCAGACAGTCTCCAGCGCGGACGAGCTAAAATTAACTTGTACTAATTCATCTTCACAAAAGACAGCAGCTGCAGCTTGTTTTAATTTGATGTCTGAATAATTTGAGGCGAACATGAAGTACACACCTACAGCACCGAACTTCCCATTGACAAAACAGCGTTTCGGCTTTTACAACTCTATCAACTAGGCGCCTCGTCTTGTTTAAGTTCAAGTACACTCTTCCACCCTCACACAACAGCTGGTTTAAGAAGCTTCTAAACCTTCTCAAGCTTGAAAAGATTAGACTGGAGACACTGGTAAATCCTCCGACAACACCTGAAAGCCCTTTATGGAGTTTTTGAGTAAGGCTACCATTCACTCAGATGACACCTCAGGTATAGCGGCCTGCCTCCTGACATAATATAATCATCTATATTATATAATATGGACATTTTCAGGCTTTATTAGAAGTGCCATTACCTGGGAGTCTGATAGGCTGAGGCCCTCTAAGGACAGTTTTGATTGGCTGTCCTGATCAGGAGCAGGCTCTGGTTGGGTGTCCAGGTCCAGGAGACACTGCGATGGGCTGATGACGGCAGTTTGACTCCTCCCCTCCCCTGACAGGTGCTCTGAGGGGCTCGGGTCGTCCAGGACGATCAGGACTTCCTGTTTCTGAGATAAAGGTAAGAAATTATACAATTTCAGCTAAAATCTACGACAGTATGTTGTGTGTGTGTGCATTTGTTTGCTTATACCATGTAGCTGCTGTAGAGAGGGTGTCCAGGTTTGGGGCGGGGGGGCAGAGGTGGTCCTTTCTTTGGTGCCTTTTGAGGCTGCACCTGATTGGCTGACACAGGAGGAGGGGATGGAGTGCTTTGTGAAGGTGGGGACAGGTTGGCAGGGGGAACAGAGGGGGTGGGACTAGTTCTGGAGGGAGGAGGGGCTGTCGGGTTGGATGGTAAAGTCGAGCCGACGGAAGGTGGCGGAGGTCGCCCGGGGATGGATTTGATTGGTGGAGGACGCAGGGGGAGGAGCTTGACACTTGAAGGCCTGGAGAGAAAAACAGTTCTTGATTTAAGGCATGAAACAGGTGTGAAGTGAAGCAATTCTTTGAAAGAAAACAGAGCTAAGAACAGCGTCTTGTTTGTGGTGATAGATGATGGCGGGTCGGTCCATGTTTCTGAGCGACACATTGATCTCTGACAACTGTTTCTTTGTTTTACCTTTTCTCTACAGATACATGAAGCTTAAACAGAGGAGACAGACATTACCACTTAAAGTTGATGGTTTATTTCCATCCTGGATTACTACAAATCTCTTTCTCACCGTGGAGGGAGAGGAGGATCTGAGGGGGTTGGGTTTGCAGTGGTGGAAGTTTCTGGTTTGGTCTGGGTCACGGGGCCTTTCCTCAGGGCTGGAGCCGGAGCTGGAGCCAGAGCTAGGTTTGGGTTTGGAGCTGGGGTTGGAGTTGGTGGTTTGAGGCCTGGAATCGGAACCACAGCCGGTCCTGAAGGTTTGGGGGCCGTGGCTGGGGCAGCAGCTGTAAGTTTGGGCGGGACTGGGTTTGGATCTGGAGATGTGGGTTTAGGGGCCAGATTTGGAGCTGGAGGTGGAGAGCAGATATCAGACTTCATCATTAATCATTATCCAGATCAGGAAGGAACATTTTACAGGGTGCAACTACAAGGATTGCCCAAATGCTGCTTGGTCAAAATCGGGTAAAAATTTAGCCATGACTACTCCAAACAGAGTAACTCCTCGCGTTTGTAAGCTCACTTCAGCGGTAACTTCCTGCAACAACTCAAATCTCGCGAGACCAACTGCCGAAAACACCAAAGAAGAAGAATCTCGCAAGACATGAGATTTCAGAGCCAGCCTTTCACTCTCTGAGTGAGTGTTTTGACTTGCCCCAACAAACATGTCCGAATTTTTACCTGATTTTGACCAACTGGATCTGGATGAGCCATTTGAATTTGATGACCGCCCGTATTTATTTGAACACAGAATACACGGACGCAGAGCTCATTGAAACTGAAGAGCGGACGAGGAGAGAGAGGGAGCAGCAACAGGCAGAGGAACATGTCTGAATCCAGCTAAAGGTAANCGGACGAGGAAGAGAGGGAGCAGCAACAGGCAGAGGAACATGTCTGAATCCAGCTAAAGGTAAACACAGACGTTCATTTCTCCTTTACGTTATGTTGTCAGATAATTATACTAACAATCCGAGCCTATCTGTGTGAAAAAAATGCACTTTTAGTGGACGTATTTTGACGTTGTTTGACGCTGTCTGAAGCCCTATTATTTAATATAGCGCACGCTCACGGGCTGCAGGCAGGTCAGCCCTAGCTTCATACTGGAGAAAATACTGAACATCCTATCACTCATTTAGACAAAAGTAGATCGGAAAATAGGGCCCAGGTTGAAAAAAACATTAGTTCCCCTTTAAGGTAAAATAAACCTTTATTGATCCCCAGAGGGGAAACTTTGGGTGTTGCAGCAGTAAAAATAAAATAAAAATAAGAGTAAATAAAATTAGAGGTTTACAAAAAAAACACAGCACCCTCCACTGGTAATACCACGACTAAAATGCTGCTGTCATGCAAACAAGTTAACAAGAACAAAGTGATGAGTCGAAAAAAGTCCAAACATGAAATAGTAGACAAAGAGCTGCCGACTGCTCTGACACCATCCTGTTGAATCATGTGTATAATGACGAAAGATGCAGCATATAAATTTAAGGGAACTCTTACACACATGTTGCACACATGGTGTCTTTCCTTGCGGCACGTTCACAAATGTCCTCTGGCAGGTTTTGAAACTATGACACGACTGAATATGCTGACTGGAACGTTTTGTCTCACCGTGAAACAACTTAACTAGCTGCCCGGTTTCTACAAGTTCATGCAGCAGCCGGGACAGTTGCATAATGGGAATTCTCTGTCAGATCGACCAATCACACGACTTGGCTGAACGCACCAAAATACACACGTCAGCGACAGTACAGTACAGCTGGCAGCACACACACATCAAACTCACACAGCAGTAAGAACAGTGGAGGCTTTTTTCTCCTCACACAATCACTGCATTTTTCTTTCACAAGGTTTGGATTGAATAATATAACAACACACCCCCCTCCCTCCGCTGCACACACACTCTGCTACTGCTATCTTTGCGAGGACCCTGACTGACATAATGCATTTCAGAGCCCCTTCCCTTCCCTCAGTTTCTGTTTATTGCGTTTTCAATTTCGCCGACAATTTAAAAATTGTCCGATGCTCCACTGAGGTGAGATGTTCCAGTGAGGGGCAAACTTGCTGCTGAAACATGGTGACCAGACACTTGTAATTATGATGGTGTACAGATTTGAAACACCGAAGTTCATGTTGTCAAGATTCCTTAAAAAGGAAATCATTGTTATATTCAATTCAAGAAGTCTAATTGTTTCTTGACCTGTCCATAAACATATATTTTGCTTCTTTCACTGCACTGTGTTCTACTTATTTCTCGGATTTTATTTTTCACTGACAGCTCAGTGTGTTTCCTGTTGTCATTCATCTTTGGTTGTATTGTTCTGTATCATGTCAGTTTGGTACTTTAGGGCCCGTCCCAATACCCTCCCCGGCCCTACCCCTAGATTTGCACGTTCCCGCAAGGGGGAAGGGGTGTCCCAATTCCTTTTTGTGTGTAGGGGTAGGGGGCATAACGAGGGGTAGTGGGTATGAAACTAGCCCTTCGGAGCGAGGGATTTCAGATGCTGACTTGCCAGCGAGGGATAGACGTTGCCATGGCTAACACCGAGGAAGAGACAGGGAAAAAAGTTCATACATAGCTAACGTTACCGTCGTCAGGATGCTTGTTAGCTAGCTAGCTAGCTCGCACTATCTGGTGTCTGTCATCTGTCCTGTTCTGCAAAGTTGTTGCATTTTTCACATTACAATAACATGCCAGCTAGTATAGCCTATGCTGCTTCGCAATGTTAGCTGGTTAGCTAGCTAGCTTGCTAGCAGGAGTCCCCTGTCATCTGTCGTTCATCAAACGAAGCATGATGAATACAGCAAAAGGCGATCGGTTGGAAATGTAGATGGCTCGCAGCTTCCTGTTTACAATAGTTACGTACGCGTGAACGTAACCGACGTGGTGATGTAGTGAGTGGTGTCCCAATTCCTAGGGAAAGATTTCAACCCCTACCTCTCGTTGCTTCATTTCAAGGGCCAAGGGCTAAGGGGTAGTGGACAAGGGGAGGTACTGGGATTGGGCCTTAGTAAACTTTTCACCCCACAACTCCTCCAATTAAATTCCCACATGGTCCAGTCATATAGGTTTTGATTTATTTTGACACGTTTGCTTATTTTTCCCTGCCTTCCCGACTCACATTTGGTCGACTGTTAGGGGGCAGCCTTGATATAAACATACTTCGGTCCTCACTATGTCGCAAATACAAGTTCAAATACACACAAGCACTCTGTGATATGTTGCAAATGCATAATTGCATATTTCTGCTACATAATGAGCAGGATTTGTGTCTCTAAGCTCTCAAACACCCCATTGTACTGGAGCTACATCCAGCTTAGTGCTCACACACACACACACACACACACACACACACACACATACACTCTCTTACCACTGGCTCTGCGTGGTGAGGTCAGTGCTGCTGGTTTGGTCGGGATGTCTGGACGAGCACTTCCTACTTTCACTGAAACAACAAAAATACAAAAAACAGAAATATAAGTGGTGTCACATGACATTACATATCCGACTTATCTGGTTCAGTTAGATTTAGACGTGACTAAACAAAACCGTTTTAATGTTTCGGTAGATAAGACAGTCTGACAGCAGATTCAGTAGAAACTGTTGCAGACTCAACAGGTATCTGTCATGTCAGAGGCAGAGAGAAAGAGTCACTTCCTCCAACGTCAATCAGCCTTTCTTCACTGTCTCTCCTTTATCCTTCTCTGTGAGCTGAGACGTTTGCTCGTTGTTTAGTCTGAGGTTTGTACAATGAAACTCTGTTCAGGATTTAACACAGAGGCAATCAGAAACACTGACGTCAGAGAGGCCTCGGTAAAAAGCGAAGAGGATTTCAAATGTCATCAACGTCCACTCTCCTTCATGAGTTCAAACACTTGAAACCTTATTCAAATACTGATCTACTAGAGCTCACGACACAAAACAAAACCAAGGCTGTTATTTCGGAAAACCCCACAAAGTTAGTCTTAATGTCAGACTCACTGAAGTCCAGATAATCAAACAGAAAAATGTACGATACCATTCTGTTCTTTATGCCCGACAGATTAATCAACAATGGAACTAATCATTTGTTGCAGCCCTACTGCAAGTGTTTGGCTCAGGTACTGAGCTCGATCATTTTAAGGGCACCGATTTATGTCAGAACTACAGAGCACTGATTCACATTAAACTACAAAACTACAGTATCACTGCAGTGCCGATCTGCATCGAGAGTTTCGGTATCCAGTCTTTTTTCTTTTCTATATTATTTTAGTAATAGCCTAGTGTCACTGCTGGATGAGCAGACACATACAGAATTGTTTTTCATCTACGTCTCCCCTGCAGCTTGTTTAAAAATTAAAAAGTAAAAACTGTAAAAAGGTACCTGTACTGGGGCTCCAGGTACTGGACCATAGTCATCAGTATCACCAGTTTCTTTCCTAATGAGCAAATCATAGCTACACAGTAGTGATACCTTATCAGCAGCAGCTACACAAACATTCAGGTTATCTGGTAGATAAGCAGTGTAAGCACGGAGCAGCACGCTTCCTCCAAACCTCCTGTAAATATTTGTGAAATGACCCGCTTTACTGTTTCTGCACGTGTGCAGAAGTTCACCAGCTGACTCAGATAAACTTTCAATGTTTTAAACAGTCAAAGTTACTGCTGTAAATACTCCCAAATATAAGACACTCTCTTGAAATCAAAAAATAAATACCAATGTATGCATCTTATTGTTAGTTCAAATGTACATGTATTCAGAGAAAAAAGGCTCAGGTGGAAAGACTACTCTCTGTATTTTAACATCAATTTGACATCTAACCTGTCCACGTTACATGCTGAAATCCACTTGTGATTAGGCCTGCAGCTAACCATTATTTTCCTTGACTTATCGATTATATTGTCTTTTTATAAAATGTACAAAAATAACAAAAAATGAACATGACAATTTCCTTAAGCTCAAAGTGACTTATTCAAATTGCTTGTTTTGTCCAAAACCCAAATATGCTCAGTTTACTATCACAGAAGACCAAGAAACCAAGTTAATACACACACATCAGAAGCTGGAATCAGTCGTGTTTTGTGTCATTTTAGTTTAAAATCTGTTGTCAAATAACTTTCTGTCAATCCACCGACTGATTCAGCTCTACTCATGATGGTTTCTTTTGAAGAATTAAGACAAGTAAAATGTGACTTTGTAATTGCAACTTACCTTAGTGTCTCTTTTCTTCTCTTTTTTTTTAATTTATATAAACTAGTCCATACTCATTGGTAGCTTTGTCACCTTCTACCTATGCCAATCCTCAATGCCTATGTGCAGTTTCACAGATTGTCCACGTCAGTGAGGAGAAAAACGTGGGACAGACAGAATGACTGACTGACAGAATGACACACTGACAGTTTCCGTGATTATGTACAGCATACCATACCATG
>NC_065522.1:30992640-31021037 GCF_006386435.1 Epinephelus moara | reverse complement strand
CCAGTTGTTTCATGCAGATCGCTCAAACTTCCTAGGAAGAGATCCATTTGAAGTGTTTTTCAAAAAATTCATGGCGGAAAATCTATATAAGTGGAAGTTATGGGTTCTTGAGGCAAATGTGTTCCTCATGAGGAGAGGCATCTCTGTGCAAAGTTTCATGT
The DNA here is from genome assembly GCF_006386435.1 of Epinephelus moara. Taxonomy (NCBI): domain Eukaryota; kingdom Metazoa; phylum Chordata; class Actinopteri; order Perciformes; family Serranidae; genus Epinephelus; species Epinephelus moara. The sequence goes on along the minus strand of NC_065522.1, from coordinate 31,020,876 downwards.
CTCTACGACATACGGGGCATGAGATATGCCCATTCAAAGTTTGCATTTTAAATCGGTTGCTATAGCGCCCCCATTTGGCCAATTGATGTAATATTGCTTCATTGGCATCCTCCCATGACCCTCTACCACTGTGCCAAATTTCACATGGATTGACCAAGTCAGTGAGGAGAAAAACGTGGAACAGACACACAGACACACAGAGTTTTTGTCATTATATAGTAAGATGGTGGGTATTGGAAACCCAATGAAAAACCCAAAAAGAGGCACGGTCTCGGCGATGATGCCATGACATGATGCTGGCCTGATCTTTGTGTGTCACATGATACTAGTGATATCCGAAAGGTCACGCAGCGCAGCAAGCGCTAGATTTTAAATTCGTAATACTATGTACTTCCTGTGTCGTTAGATAATGTGGGGGATTTTTATGAACATATCTTAAACAATAGCTGAAACAATGTACATTCAAAGGTTTTCCAAAACGCTCTGTTAATTCCAAACCATTTCCAGGCCTGGAAAACAAAAGTGCGAAACCGAGGAGAGGGAAAAGAAAAACGAGTCTTATGGGAACAATGGGAGGATTGGCGAGTTTGGACTGAGTGCACCTTTCAAGAAAAACACTCACCAGTTTGTTTTGCAGCCTCTTGCGTCTCCTCACTTCCTGATGTCTGAGTCTGTGCTCCACTGCTGACCTCCACATGCGGCCTCGGGGGCAGAGTTGGGGTGCTCTTATCCTGCTGTGGAGCTCCTACGCTGGCCCTCGGGGCGACTGGAGGTCTGGGCGGAGGTTTGGGGTTGGCTGAGGACGGAGTCTCGCTGACAGCAGGGGTGAGTTTGGGTGGAGGGGGCCTGGGGGCAGGGACGGGGGCAGACAGGAGGGGGTCTGTAGCAGACTGTGGTTTTGGTAATATTGAGGGTTTGTCAGGGGTTTTAGAGGGGTCGGGTACCACAGCTGGAGCAGGTTTCGGGGTTTCCGTCGCAGTTTGAGGGTTTAAATCTGCAGGAGGAGTTTCAGCGCTGCCTGAGTGTGCTGCCAACTCACCATCCTCCCAGAACACCTTGCTGGAGGGTTTGGGTGCATGTGAAAAGTTTTTGGGTTTTGGGGCGACAGTAGGGGGGACGGATTTGGCTGGTTGCCCCTGGAGACGAGGGCGTGGTCGGGGTTCAGGTCTCTTTGTGGCCACAAAGTCTCTGTCGTCTCCACAGCTCGCATCAGCCACCTGCTGCTGCTGCTGCTGCTCAAAGGCTTGTATCCTCGCTTTCAGGGTCGCCATGTCCTCCTCTTCTTCCTCCTCGCTCTCCGATTGGCTGTGCCCACTGCTGTCGCTGCGGCGATCAGGGAAGCCCCAGTCGTCTGCGCTGAAGGCCTCGAGCAGCTCCTGAAGGTACTTCCCCTGACTCACTTCCTGGTTCGAGGTGGTAGTTCCTGCGTGGGCAGCTAGCGTGGCCAAACCGTCGTCGCGCAGTTTCACCAAAGTCTGAACTTTGACGTCGCTGCTGACAGGCGGCGCACTGAGCCTGGAGCGGGGGCGTGGCCTGGGGCGCTCCAGCGGGACGTGAGAGGAAGTGGTGGGAGGAGTTGCCACGTCAGCAGCAACAAATGACCGATCCCATGTGTCCGTTTGAGCACTGGAGGTTGAGGTCAACGGCGAGCAAAGGTCAGTGAGGAGGTCACAGCACTGTGTGTGAGCGCCGCCGTGTGTGTCTGGTACCACACTGTTAAGGGAGGTGAGTGATTGGCTGGCTGTGATGGTGATGTCATTAACGTGAGACGGTCTGGGAGGGTAAGGGAGAGGCGGCCGCGGCGGTCTCACTGGTCTTCTCACTGACACACAAACACACAAATTAATGTCACTCTCAAATATTTACTGACAAAAACAAAACACAAGCAAACCTCCTCTCACCCTGCGAGTCTTGGGGGTCGGGGACAGATCCTGGTTCAGTCTGAGTGGCGATGGTTACAGAAGCTGGACGTGATGGGGATGAGGAGGAAGGAGGAGGAAGGAGGACCTGCTCCTGTGTCTTCTCCCTGATCACCTCCTCATAGGAAGGAGGTGGCTGAGGAGACAAACAGGAAAAAATATGAACATGATTCAGCGTCTCAAAAGTGAGTTTTTGCTGATATGCAAATCTCAAAGATCGTTATCGGAGCGATCGGGCATTTGGATCGGCTGAACTGAACTGTACAGAGCCCGAGCCTGACCCGATCTTTTGTTCTATGTCTGCTGTCACATGGGTTTCACTCGCTATGTTTTCATGCACAGCAACACAACAAGGCAGCAGGGGTTGAGCCCCTGCAGTCACGAAACACTACACAACCCTGTGACTGCTTATCCTGTTAGGGGTTGCGGGGGGCTGGAGCCTATCCCAGCTGATATTGGGTGAGAGGCGGGGTTCACCCTGGACAGGACACCAAACTATCACAGGGCTGACACATAGAGACAGACAACCACCTAACAAACCTAAAACAACAAGACGTCCTCAGCAGAGGGACAAAGACCTTTAATAACTGGACTCCATATTCAAAGTGACACCTCGACACAAACAGTTACCTGTAAGGACGGAGGGATTGAGGATCCCCAGATCTGAGCTGCAGGAGGAGGGGGAGGTGGGAATCCTCCAGAAGCTCCAGGGAACCAGGAGGTGGAGGCCAGCGGCTCCGCTGACAGGATGGTGATCTCCGGTCGCCTAGCAACAGTTCCAGATAGCAGGAAGTCAGCAACAAAGAAATCCATGCATTGACGTGCTGTTTAACAGCAGCGCTTTAAAGTCATTTTCTTGCGTCTGCTATTTTATTTATTTTTCTTACAATCTTACTTTAATTCTAATTTCATTAATGTCTTGTGTGAAGGGAGACTGGCAATTAAGAATTTCACTGTACGGTGCAAACCACTGAGTTTAAATATCACAAATCACTGAGAGCCAAACAGATGTCTTTAAACTGACTTTAGTTTCACACAAGGTTGCCCAATTTAAAATAATGTGATTCAAATCTTCATTTTATTTAATAAACAACTCCCTTATAAGTAATTATCCAAAATGTCAGTGATTCTGTCACCTGATTAATTAACAGAATATATAAGGGAAAAGGTTACATTCCTGCACACTGTATAATTTATTGTAAATACAACACAACATGAAACGTCTTTATTTTAAAGCCACACGCCGCAACAACCAATCAAATAAAGGAAAGCCAGATAAAATAAATTACTAATAGCTGATGAAAAATAAAACCACTCATGTCAAGACATGTAGAATACAAATTAAAATAGAAAAAAGAAATTTTCACTCTCTATTTGCTGACACTGTGCAGGAATTCAGTTTTAACTTGTATTATTTATTTATTTATGTTTGTTTGTTGTTTGTTTTTTTTGCTATTATTTAGGTTCTGTTTGCACTGCAGATATTTTCTCATGCCTCCCTCTTTCTGTCAGATACGCAAGTTTACTTTATCTAATGTTTGCTGTGTTTCGTAATGTTTTCACAAATTATAATAAAACTATAAATCTCAAAAAATATATATTTATTTATATTGCACCTTTCATAAAAACATGCAGCCTAGAGTGCTTCACACAGCAAAATTTAAACAGACAAAATAAATAAATGAATAAAAATATAATACATGCAAATAAATTTTGTATGTCTAAAAATTTCAATAAAATTTTAAAAACCAACAAATAAAATTAAATAGAATAACAATAACATAAAAACCAACATTAAAATTCAACTTCACCTTTTGCACATTTTCATTTTCTCATTTTATTATGAAAAAATACTAATACTAATAATTGATAAATTGTAATAAAACCAAAAATCTTAAATTTATTTATTTATTTATATAGCACCTTTCATGAAAAACCTTTCATAAAAATTTCAATTAAATGTTAAAAATCAACAAATAAAATTCAACAGAATAAATAAAATTATCACCATGGATAAAAAATAATATAAACCAACAATAAAAAGACTACGGCTATAACATTACTCCAAATTAAAATCTTCAAAATTGGGGCGTCAGTAGCTCAGTGGATAGTGCCGGCGCCCCATGTTTAGAGGTGATGCCTCGCTGCAGCGGTCGCAAGTTCGACTCCGGCTTGCAACCCTTTGCTGCATGTCATCCCACTCTCTCTGTCTCCCCATTTCACACTGTCCTGTACGTTAAAGGCAAAAAGCCCCCAAAAAAATATTAAAAAAAAGGAAAAATCTTCAAAATTCAACTTCACCTTTTGCATATTTTCTTCTTTTTTTTTTTAATTTTATAATGAAAAAAAATACTAACAATTGGTAAATTGATAAAATGTCCTTAAGACATCTCATGTCTAGATATAAGGAATACAAATTAAAATGGAAATAGGAAAAAATTATTTGCATACGCCATTTTCTGGCAGTGTGCAGGAATTTAACTTCATATTTTGCACATTTTTATTTTCCTGTGCAGAAGTCTGTGCCAGAACCACTGGTTCCCAACTGGTCCAGCCACAGGGGTCCAGGCTTTTCCTTAGTCATTAGTTCAAGGTCCACACAGTTTAATATATTCAGCGTCATACTCCCTGACTCTACAGCAGGAAACAGCACTTCAAAATAAAAGCCCTGCGTCTGAAATTCACGGCACTTAAAAATAAAGTGTGTTTTTTAAAAAAAAAAAGACACGTTTGCGAGTCACTTGCGGTCCATTCAGGATAAAAGATAAATCTGCAATAACCACAGTTCATGCTGTTGATATGACCAATNATTAGTTCAAGGTCCACACAGTTTAATACATTCAGCGTCATACTCCCTGACTCTACAGCAGGAAACAGCACTTCAAAATAAAAGCTCTGCGTCTGAAATTCACGGCACTTAAAAATAAAGTGTGTTTTAAAAAAAAAAAAGACACGTTTGCGAGTCACTTGCGGTCCATTCAGGATAAAAGATAAATCTGCAATAACCACAGTTCATGCTGTTGATATGACCAATATCAGTTTCAGGATACTGTCAAACTTGGGGTAATAGGGGAATACTGGTGTGCATGTAAACACACCCAGTATCAGTAAACAGCGTGTGAGGAAGGGGAGGACATCAGCGCGGTAACCTCCATCAACACTTTTTGCGAACAGCTGAGTGTGAGTTTCCATTTGAAAACAGACGACGACACACATGGGGTTCAGCCCTCAGCGTTCCGAGTTGGTTATGAAAAGGAAATGGAGCTCAGCTGTGACCTCAACATGAAGGAGGCAACCCACAGAAACAAATGACTCGATGATTAAAGACTGGTTTTATGAATGTTTACATCTAAGAATGTGACTCACGGTGGAGGTGTGTGACAGTGGACCCAGTGAAACTCCGTACATGAAGCTTATTTACTGTAAACACAAATCATCACGCTTGCTTGTTGACTACAAATACTCCCTCCTTCTCCTGACTCGACAAATTGATTACAGAGCACGCACAGGGGTTCAGCCTCATTAAGCTGTTACATTTCTTGCAGTGTGTCTTACCTCCTGTCTCTGTCTCTGTCCCTGTCCCTGTCCCGCTCTCTGTCTCTGTCTCTGGACGACTCAGACAGAGACGTTGACCTGGTGGAGGCTGACAGACAGACAGGAAACAGTTAAATATGGATGATATGATAGACAGCGACTCTGACAAAGACGTACTCCTGAATCACATCCAGTGCATTCGTCATGTAGACATGGTGAAGACGAGCTGCTGAAGTTCAAACTGAGCAGCAGAATGATGAAGAAAGGTGATTTAAGTGACTTTGAACGTGGCATGGTTGTTGGTGCCAGACGGGCTGGTCTGAGTATTTACTGGGATTTTCAGCACAACCATCTCTAGGGTTTACAGAGGATGGTCCCAAAAAGAGAAAATATCCAGTGAGCCAAAATGCCTTGTTGATGCCAGAGGTCAGAGGAGAATGGCCAGACTGGTTCAAGATGATAGAAAGGCAACAGGAAGTCAAATAACCACTGGTTCCAACCAAGGTCTGCAGAAGACTACCTGAGTATTGTTGCTGACTGTGTCCATCCCTTTATGACCACAGTGGGTACACTGTGCAGACTATGCGTACGCCTTTTTTCCACACATAAACCGGTACTTCTAACGGAAGAATGTGCACACCTCACACATTCCTCAGACCGGGCATACACACAGTTTTACCTGACACAGCTGCGGGTGACATGATAAAAAGGAGATTAAATATTAGATTAAAGATGGAAGGTTGTTTGCTGATTTCACTGACTGTGTTTATATTTCGTTGTACTGTGCATTTATAGAGTTTATTTTAAATTATTTGAGTGTTGAACTCATCAGAGTAGATATAAAATATGTGATGTGTTGTACACTATAAAAACTGTGTTGCTATTTTAAATCTACACAAGGGAACCTAAAAAGGACAGACACGAGTGCAAGCGGTTAAACTGAAGGCTGTGGTGACAGTCCAGTGTTGGGAGTCGCTGCTTTTCGTTGCTATGCTGGATTTTATTTCCCCACAAAAGGTCAAAATGCATATTTTCCATTTTTATAAGTCCACACTTTTCCAGGCCACAGCTCAAATGGACTTCAGACGTCAACAAAGCTCTGTTAGACGAATTAACATGCACTCAGGAATATATCCATCACCCACAATCCAAGCTTTGCTAAAAATACCAAAGTTAGACTGATTACATTTCATGCACCGGTTGTTTTAGGTTATATGGTTTCTGGGGTGAATCTAAACGTCAGACTTAAGTAAGAATGAGGGAGACTTGATGAGGAGGTGGGGGATGAATACTCACTTCTCTTAATGGCTGCTCTGATGGATGAGAGAGGACCCTGGCTGCAGAGAGCAAACACAGAGAAAACAGAGAGAAGGGGGGGGGAAGAAAAAAAGGAAATCATGAGTCACATTATTTCACCTCTGTTGCCACTTCTCCTCCTCCCTCCCTCCCTCTCCAGTGACAAACACTGCTCAGCCGTCCCACCCAGTCCTCAAACTCCACACGGTCTGCAGAAGTCATCTTCCAACATTTCTTTCCTCTGCCTCACGTCCAGAAAGCTGAGGGGTCACTGCCTTGCTCCAGGGCACATCAAGAACACCAGCTTGGCTCTCGGATTTAAAATCTTTTACCCTCAGTGCAGGAACGATTGACTGCTGAGAGAAAAGTTTTGTTTTTTATCTGGTCAGGAATAAGCCTGGAAGGGATAGTGTGTGAGGAGAGTGTGTTTCCAATCTCACAAACTACTGGACCAATCAGCCTAAAATTTTGTGGGCATATTTATGACTGTATGCTCAAGGACCTTGTGTGGTTGCAGTGAATTTTAACGGTTGAAAAACCGTTATGATTCTGCTGACTCCTCACTGTTTTTAACAGCCGAAAGGGGCCACAAGTTTTCCAGAAATAAACTTAGCCTGAAACAAGTTGCAGGACACACTTTGGCCTTCATCAAAGCCTAAAAACTGACATCACTAGCGAGGTACTGGAATATAGTCCTCCTGAAGCCTGAAGGTTTTGGGGGAATTATTCCTCTGTGAAACCCTCTGATGGAGGTGAAACTTTCTAACCAGCACAATGAACAGTTAAGTTTCACTTTCACTGGGCCTGACGCTCTGCTGCTCCATCCCTGTCCAGACGCTCTGCTCTGCAAGAATGTGGAGCAATAACTAACTGAACGGTGTATATATTCCAACGGCACGCCTAATAAATGGTCCAGCTCCAGAAATATAAACTCAAAACGTGGCGGCAGATGTTTTAATCGTGGCAGGCCGCCACAAATAAATGATGTGTGGAAAACCCTGTGGTTTGGACATCTCAAAAGCAAAAAAGCACAGATTGAGACAGTCTACAAAACATGCCGTCAGTCGGTGCCACCCAAGATGGGAAACACAACAAATTGAGAGTTATGGATGTAACTAGGGTTCTATGAATTCTGGATGACTGCCAGTGACCACGCCCTTATTTCAATATGTTACAAGTTAAAGGGGCAATAAGCAGAAATTCATAATTTCTAGATTGAAGGAATTAAAAAATCGCTATGTGAAGAACTAGAGGTGTAATTTCATCTCACCTCACACACCCTCTCTCTGTGTTGATCTCCAGCTCTTGTTTACAAGCCGGTCCAGCTGCGCGTTCATGTACGTTCATGTGAATCGCCGCCTCCTCCCTCCTCTGGGAGCCCTTGGCCCTCCCTCCCTATAAAAGGCTACAGCCAGTGAGCAATGGCAGCGAGTATTTTCGAAGCGAAATGGTGGAGAGCGGAACGAAGCATTCACCTGAAGACGACCAGGATCCGACATTACCTCTTAAGAAACAATGGTCGTTGGCGAAGAAGTTGTCGGATAAAGAAAGGGACAGAACTCGCAATGGTCGTTGGCGAAGAAGTTGTCGGATAAAGAAAGGGACAGAACTCGGCTTAACATTGGCCTTGCATTTCCAAGGTGGAGAGCACTGCGAGAGCTAAAGGGGCTACAATCTGACGGAGAGCACTGCGAGAGCTAAAGGGGCTACAATCTGACTCGGATCTAGCTCTTCTTCTCCTGGACAGGTACAACATAAAGTCAAATGTCTGTTTTAATTTTAATTTAATTAGTGTTACAGTAACGTTAGGCACATGTCACTATGTCGATTCAACTAAATTTAATGTTACAATCGTAGCATGGGTTAATGTCCGGAGCTTGAGTTAGCGGCTCTGTCCCAGCAATGGGTCAGGCGTTACGGTTGTGTTAGGTGAGTAGCCCGGCAGCCCAGCTAACATTTGCAATTAGCATTGTAAAATGTAGCCAGGCTAAAACGTCGCTCTCACTCACGGAGAAGAGTAGGAACGTTAGCATTAGCTCCTGGTGTTAGCACTAGCCGGGATCCGGCGATGGCTCTATCCAAGTCGGCTGCCACCGGCTACTGGAGTAACTTACAGCTATGGAGCGCTTCTACCAGCTCTTCTAGTCACTGAGCCTCGCCTCCATCTCAGCTAATATATTACGTTTATTACAGATACCATCATCATTGAAGTAGGCAGTGGAATAGCTAAACACAGCAGAGACCGAGAGTGAGTGAAAGACATCGCTAACTGCTAAACTAAGCTTAGACGAGGCGAGTGGGGGGTCGGGGGTGGAGTTGGAGAGCAGAGGTAGAGGGAGGTGTGGCTCATGACACACTTTGTTTTGGTCTACAGGCAGTGCACAACAGCAAACCTAGCGGTGAAACGATTTCACTTGTTGCCCCTTTAACTTGTTTTATAGAGGCAGGTAAAGTTTGCAAAGTTAATCAATACATCACTTCATCACAAATCATCTTCTAAACCAAGCCACATTTATTATGTGAGACGTTTGGGTCCCCAGATTTTGCCTCAGAGAAGGCGCTCTCAACTTTCGCGCTATTCTTTGGGACAGACAGCTGCAGACACAATGCCCACCCAACCTCTTAGATAAGATTATCTCCTCTCTTTTGCTTTAAAGTGGTGAATGTACAGCTCACAAATACTGAATACAACAGTCATATTAGCGCCGTTAGCTTGGTCACTATGGCTGTGTTTGGAAAGACTCACTTCGAGCACTGAAGCACACTCTAGGCACTGTGTGGCAAAGTGAATGTGTGATTACCTTAACTGTTCCTTAATTCATGCAGAAACGGAATTCCCCTTTTCCTTGAGCAACAGCTCTCTCATGTTAGTATAGAGCATCAGATTAGATTTAAAAACGCAGGGCACCTGGTGGCTCAGTGGGTAGAGCAGGCATCCCATATACAAAGACAATGTCCTTGCTGCAGCTTCCGCGGGTTTGCAGCCTGCGGCCCTTTGCTGCATGTCCTCCCCACTCTCTCCCCGTTTCACACTTAGACTGTCCTGTCTGATAAAGGCAAAAGGCCAAAGAAATCATCTTCTACATAAATGCCACTGTCACACTGAACGTCCCGCTGAAACTTAGCAGCTGAATCTGATTCAACTGACATAATTCTGAATCGGGCACAGCTCTACAGTTTCCAACTGCCTCTGAGTGTGAAACAACACTACACAACAGGTCCAGTCGATGCTTTGAGTAGTGAGAAAAAGAAGGACACACATACAATGCAACCACACAAGAGGTCATCCTCGTGAGAGGAAAATGAAGAAGACACAGGATGTGGTCTGGTTCACATCCTGATAAGAGAGTGGAAAAAGCCTTTTCACATCCCAGAGGAGAAACACTTACAGACATCTGTTGTAAGTGTGGAGCTACTGAGAGGTACAATCATTACAAATATAAATGATTAAAACAGTGACAGCCTTAAAGCCCTGACAAGATCAATGACGCAGTTTTTCGTGTCCTTAACGGCGCAGTATAGACGCCTTTTTAGAGTCTAACAAAAGCAAAATATGCCATTGTCATTGTGTCATCATCGCAAGAAGTTTTTGTCGTACAGTGGAGTACATTCTTCAGCTAAACACCTTCTTCCTTTGCGATTTGTGAAGAATCTTTTGATAGCACATTTAGCTAAATTCTCATGAAGACATTTAGGAAAATCCCCCTGACCGGAGATATTTAAGGAGCTCCACGACTACTTTTCATTATCTAAACAGAGAGGTAGTTGTTGCTAGGCAGGTTAGGAATCAACAGACTCACCCAGATGACAGAAGGAGGTCAGACGTCTGTATCTCTGTATCTCACTTTTTAATCGTCTTTCAGTCTGTTGTTTCTGTCTCTGACCGTCTCTCTTGCTCTTTCTTTCTCTTTCTGCCACAGAGCTGCTAACCATGAACAGACACTCATGACTCACCCCTGACACTGCCCAAACACACACAAAACTCACTGCTTTACTTTCAACAGTGATGGAAAAACAGCCTCCTCTTTATCCTCCTCTTTCCGTTTCTCTCTGTCCAAAAAAAAAAAAAAAGAAAAAGGTTGGACAAAACAAAAAACGCTGATTTGGTTTGGTGTTAATTTAACTCGCTGGTCGTTTTTGAGGCTGAAGTTTGTGTTTTTGTGAAGTCAGAGTTTGGCGAGAGTCGACTTTTTGAACAATGACCCTTTTTTGCTGATGCAGTTTTTCTGTTTGGCAAAGTTTTGAGCCTTTTTCCCAGTTACGTCATTTTGGGGTGTGTGCGAGTGACGGTCCAGCAGTTCAGGCAGGGACTGAGCTAAACAGCAAGAAAAGTGAGGGGCTGATTAGGTGCCAGCACTTAAAGTGAGGTAAGTAATGTGTCTTCACAGAGAAGGACAAGACTGAGACATCATGGGGTGCCTACCAGCCCCATGTACAAAGGCTGTTTCCTTGCTACAGCAGCTATGGGTCTGATTCCAACCTGTGGCCCTTTGCTGCATGTCACCCCCCCTTCATCTTCCCCTTCACCCTAGATCTGTCCTATCGAATAAAGGCAAAAAGCCCCAAAAAATATCTTTTAAAAAAAAAAAGACTGATAAATCATACGAATAGGGATAATGTCACACACATTCGGACAATCTTTCCTGGCTTGTGTGCTTTCAAACTTAAAGCCCCTACAAGGAACTTTCATTTTGAGTTGATTTTGGCGACCCTGTGGACAAAAGCGGTAGTGTTTTGCCGGAATGAAGCCTACATTTCCCATGAGCTCTAGCGCGTATTGTCGTAAAGACGCTTACCTGGCTCGCGCATGTGTTTGTTTTGGGGATGAATGAAACAACAAGACGGGAAAACTTTGCCCCCGCTCCTATCGGGGATCCCAGCTCACCTCTGCCGCGCCCCAGCTCCACCTCTCCGGCGTAAGCGCCACCGCCGCCGGGGTAAACGCAGCGGTCGGCTGGTAAGGCTGAAGGCCTGTTTGGCGAGCACTTCCACGGCTTCTTGGACTGAGTATGGAGCGGTGCCTCGCCTCTTTATTTCTCGGCACTCGCTGGACCCTGTCGACGCCTGGCTGGTACCTGTCGTCGGCCCGGATGAGGTGTTCCAGCCCCGCGGCCCCTGCTCTCCTCGTCCCCGCTGGCACGGGGTGAATCTGCGCAACCTGCGGCCTGTGTGTGGCTACCCGGACAGCTAACGCCGTGGATCCGCTGGCTCCTGCCAGGATTGGGCTGGTAAATGCTAGATCGCTAGCGAACAAAACGTTTATCCTGGGGCTGGTAAATGCTAGATCGCTAGCGAACAAAACGTTTATCCTGAAGGATTTCCTGACTTCCGGAGGATTGGATTTTCTCTGTGTGACTGAGACGTGGCTGACTGTTGGTGAGTCCAGTGCTTTCACAGAACTTTTACCCGATGATTGCTGCTATTTTAACTCCCCGCGGACGTCGGGTCGAGGAGGAGGAATAAAGACTATTTATAAGAGTCACTATAAATGTAAGCAGCTAGGTAAGATGACGTGTGCCGTCTGAGTGCTGTAAATCGTTTCGTCCTGGGCTCTACGGAAGACCTTGAAACGTGTCAGCAGTATTTTTTATAAAATATGAAGCTCTACTTCACCTAATGGGACCACATTTTGCAATTTATGGGATGTCACAATTATTGGAAAAATTAGTTCCCGTCTGAGAAAATCCATGTGAACACTAAGGCTGGGTTAAAATAATCGATTCATCCAATTCAAATCGACCTTCATTTGAATGACTGGATTTTGATTCATAAAATCCAAGGTCGATCTTTTAATACACGCTTTTTCCTACATATGTGTGGAGCTTTAACCACATTAATCTCACCGGTAGTAAACAGGCACCGGCACTAAATTATTAACGACTGTAGTCGTGAGAAGCTCAGACGTTACCGGCTGTTTCATCTGTAACTGTTAGCTCACTGTTTTTTGTTTTGGTGTCATTTATTATCGTGCTGCAGCAGCTGCTCCTCCTGCCGTCTGTGGTCGCACACACACAAAGAGTAGAGATGCCACGGAGGAGACCGAGAGGTGAAAATAACTTCAGCTGATGACAACTACGCTTGTTACTGTGAGTGCAATAAAACCTCCACGAGGAAAAAGTCAAGACTTTATCAATACACCAGTGGAGCAACACTGAAACATGTAGAAAAGCGACATTCCAATCTGCTGTTTTTTTTTGTTTTTTTTTATATGTAGTGTCGGCAAAGAATGTTGTTACACATTTCCGATCCGTATTTAGCGCAGTTAGCTTGCATATTTATTGTAAATTTTAAAAAAAAATATATGAACGCAATTGTTGTTGCTAACAGGGGACCTTTATGAGAGAAGTTCAGTTTCGGAGTTATAAGAATTATAAAAATTGGCAGGAACAAATTGCTGTTTGAGAACAGACCTACTGCCATGTTAAAGCAAAGTCAACACTTCCTGAAGCTGCTTCACAGTGAGAAAACCTTTCAGGAAAAGACTGCTGATTATGGTTTTTAATGTGACACAGCTGCAGGAAGTGTTTAGTAACAGTTGAAGGGGAAAGCTTAGCTGCACAGGTTTTTTATTGGAGTTAGGATTTGGTTGTTTTCCACAGCTGACTTTGGGAGCAGACCAGTTTTAAACATGTGTTCTGGTGAAGGGAAACTCCTGTGAGGATGCCTGCAAAACACACGCAAACTGACCTAATCTTATATTTATTCAAATAACACAAAGGCCTCAAAAATGATTCGAACTTTGTCCTGCTCCTTTTTAATGCAGACTAATAGGAGCAGTCAGCTGTTTATTTGTGCACTGGGTGTTTCACAACGTTCTTACGGTCAGTCTTCTTCTCCCGTTACCATCTTTTAGGTGAGACAGACTCAATCTGAGGCTCCAATTCTCCCATAAACACACACACACACACACACACACACACACACACACACACACACACACACAGAGTCTTTAAACTCTGTGACTTCTCCAGCTAGTTGCCATGCCAACCGGCCAACAGCCCAAATACTTTCAGGAGTGTGTCAGACCCGGAGACCAAAGGGGAGAAAGTAGATCCTGCAAGTCTGCGAGGACACTGCAGAAAATGGTCCCAAACTGGAGTCTGACAGCAGAAAACATTTACTGCAGGTTTGTAGAGATATATTTTGTTTTTGTTTTTAAAGCGGGTTTAAACACGCTAAATATCACTGATTAACTTCAAAGAGCTGTCTGAGTCACCTGGATTTCAACATCAAACGCACCTCCTCGGCCAAAATCCTCACTCCTCCTCCATGTGGGTCACATTAAAAGCACCTGCTGGTAACAGTTAGTCATCTTGAGCCAAACGGTCAGGTGAGACAAAAAAAGAGGAAAGAGGAGTAAAAAAAAAAGTCTTACCTGTGACGATGCTCTGGCTTACGTCTCTCAGGACGACCTGGGAAGAGAAAGACACTGTGATTAATAGCTTATTTGCAAATACATGACATTAATGACGCGTGATGTGTTGGTCGTCTTTGCGTTATGCCTGGTTCACACCGCACAACATTTTTGTCTGTTTCAACAGTCACCATGTCACATTAGGTGACTGTGGAGTCATATAATTGTGCTGTGACTTGGCCAACAGACTGCACAACAGTCCACACCAATCATCCCCGGTTGTCTTTCACGACATGTGTGATGTCATCAGGTTATTCTTGTGCTATTCTTACTATTCTTACTATTATTACTATTATTTCAGTCACTGTGTCTGTTCATGTGCCAGCCGAAATGTTGTAAAAAGTGCCACCAGATGGCTGCAAAAAGTCTGTTTAGAAAATGAAGGGATTCTCTCAGCCGAGGTTATAAGGGGCTTTTAATGTAAAACAGATACAGGAAGTGATGAGTTTGAAATGACAGCGCAATGCATTAACTTTATCAAGGCAACGGGAGCACGTTAAAAGTAAATATATAAAAATACAGAGGGATTAAATGAAGCTGGTAGCCTCTGCAGTTGTGGTGAGTAAAAGCCCCGCCTCTATTTTTTAGTTTTATTCCTTTATATCCTCCATTATGAAGAAAGAACATTGTTTGCTAGCTTGATGCTAATGGCAGTACTCAGCAGGTTGACAAAGTGCCTCTGCTGTTTCACACCATTATTTTCCCTTCTTACTCTGTGTGCTAACATCCCTACAGGAAATATCAAAAACCCTGGGCTGCTGTTCTCATACAGTTGTCTACGGCAGCAAATCTCTCTGTGTTCCTACTGGTCAAAGTGACGGCTGTGACGGAAGCAGTCGTGTACAACAAAAAGAAAATCAAACATGCTAGACTGTCTGTTGGAACGTCTTGAGGCGTCCCAACGTGGCGTCGGTTGTCGTCTACTATGACACACTACACGAGATGAAACAATGGATTATCACGTACGACACTCATTGTCGTTCACGATCCGAGCCAACACTGTACGACGCTGCGTCACGCTATGATTGGGCTGATATCGTGAAGTGAGAACCAGGCATTAAGTTGCCCATCCTTCATCTGGACGTCATATGCAAAGAAACTATACGCCTGTGCATCCAAACTTGTTTTCTGTGTCCGACTCCACAGCATCAAGTATCATAAAGTTTAGGAATTTAATGCTTGGTCAGATTTTTTCATATTTTACAACTTTAGACTATTAGACAGGTGCAAGTACAAAGTGACAGATAAAATTAGGTCAACTGTTGTGGTAATAAAGACAGATTGACAATTTTAAATTTAAGACTAATGACTTTTGAGGCCTTATATTCATAAAACTGTATTTAAGATATTTTAAGACTTTTTAGATATCTACAGATATCCTGAAAAAGAGGTTAAAATTATGTTAAAATTCCAAAACCAAAGTTTGGTTCTGCAATGAAAAGCAAGACTCTACCGCACAGGAAGTGACGCGTTTTAGACAGAAGAAGAACTGAGCACACACCAAAAATGGCGCCACCAACAGGACCTACATCCAAAGAGGAATTCAAGGGAAAAGGATGTCAAAGTCTTTGTCGACTCTGATTGACAGGTGATCTTTAGAAACGTCACAGTGAGTAGCGACAATAAGAAAGACAAAGTAAAAATCTTGTGGACTGACGTGTCCTCAGCTGAACCTCAGAACCTGAATGAAAAGACAAAAGTAGTTTCTTTCTCTCTGGCGTAGAGCTGAACTGTTTCTAAACATGTGTGCGTTTCACCATCCCCTACCTCCTTTGCTCTTCTTCTCCTCACACCCCAAACTGATAATCAGGTCAGCTTGACTTCCTGTGGCGTCCAGAGAAACTAAACAATGACACGTTTGTAAAATATTCTCCAAAAAGAAAAGACTGCTTTCTTTGTATTCCGTTTTAAAAACGCATAAAAAAAGTCTCTTTTCTGTCTTCTTCTCTTACCCCAAACTCTCCCTCTGTCTCTATAACTCTAATAGGACCGCCCATCTGTTCTGGCCAGCTTCCTGATTGGCAAAGAGCACCCAGGAAGTGAGGCTGTGATTGGCTGCTGTGGGATTCTGCTGCAGTCATCAGGAGTTTTAACACTTCCAGATGTTTGTCCTGCTGCTGCAGGCTGGCTCAGCTTTGTGCTGGGGCTGCGTTCAAACACGCAAAGATGCACACCGCAGCAAATTTTATCCGGCACTCGTCATCTGTTGGCTTTTGTGTTTGACATGGCAGGGTCGGAGGTTACAAGTTAGAGATTGGAAGAAGGGATTTAATGTTAACTCAAGGAAACTTCAGCTGCTTTAATAAAGACCTTTATATGGACAATGGAACTAATGAGCACATGGATGTGAAAGGTGTTGTCTGTAGTGATGAACCCATGGAGAAGAGAGTTATCACCAAACTCTGCGAAGCTTTTAGCATTTTCAACTACAGCTCGCAGTTTAACTGTTCTGGTTCACTCTTCACTGCTCTCATCAAACTAATTTCCAGACTCACGCAGCTCTTTTCACCAAAAAACGTACGTAAATCCACTGTGCACTACCCGTTAAAGACTAACTTGTGAACATCATTTAGCATTTAGATGTTAACTCACTAAAACAGAGCTAAAAGAGAGTGAATATTAGACTTAGATTCATCAGCTGGACAGGTACACAACCAGGGATGCAACTTAGTACTACTTTCATTGCTGATGTGTCTATAAAATGATGAGTAATAATAAAAATTGGCCATCACAGTTCTCTAAAACCCAAAGCAGTAACATCGCATCGCTTTATTTTTCCGGCCAACATTTTATCACCTACAGATATGAGTTTATTATCTCCTACAACAACAAAAAAAAGCAGCATTTTGGCTTAAAAAATTGCTTAAACGAATAATGGATTAATCAGGGTTATTGACAAGTAGGTTTTTTTCCTTGCTTTTTTAAATAGGGCTGTCAAAATAACACATTCTTTTTGATTAATTAATCACAGACTTGTGTGGGCATTAGGGGTACTGTTCTGAGGTGGTTTCGATCCTACCTCTCAGATAGAAGCTTTTCTGTCCAGCTGGGCCAGTATTCTTCGGCCATTTCCCCCCTGAGCTGTGGGTTGCCTCAGGGTTCCATTCTGGGCCCTCTCCTTGTTTCAATATACATGCTACCTTTGGGATCTATTTTTAGAAAGCACAATGTCTCGTTTCATTGCTTTGCAGATGATGTACAAATCTATCTGCCGTTAAAAACAAATGATCAAGCCTCTGTCCAGGTTTTATTAGACTGCCTCAATGACATCCGGTCCTGGATGGAAGTAAACTTTCTCTCCTTGAACAAAAATGAAACTGAGATCATTTTATTTGGCCATCAAAACCTCTTGGATGGCTATGACAGTGCCATTGGGACCCTTAAGTCTCACTGTCATCCTTTTGCAAGGAAGCTTGGTTTTATTTTAGACAGTGATTTTACAGATTTGACAAACAAAGAAGCTCTATGGTCAAAACAAGCTTTTTTCAGTTGAGACTATTAACAAAAGTAAAGGCATATCTCCCCAGAAATTATTTTGAGAGAGTTATCCATACCTTTGTTACATCACACTTAGACTACTGTAATTCTTTGTTCGTTGGTCTCGACCAGTCAGCACTGCGTCGTTTACAGATAGTCCAAAATGCAGCCGCCCGCCTGCTGACTGGAAAGAAAAAGCGTGATCACATTAGTCCAGTCCTTGCATCTTTGCACTGGCTGCCTGTTAATTTTAGGATCCAGTTCAAAGTTTTATTAATTGTTTTTAAATGTTTAAATGGTTTGGCACCATCTTATTTATCGGAGCTTGTTCAGCCTCACACTACTACCAGGGCACTTAGGTCATCAAACTTACTTACTTTCTAAATTACTATTCTAAATTTCTTATTACTGTTTTATTTATTACTGTATTTGTGCTTGATTATTTATATTGTATCTTAATAACTGCACAGCCATTTGGTCAACTGAGGTTGTTTTTAAATGTGCTTTATAAATAAACTTTGACTTGACTTATCTTGACAGGAAAAAAATAACGTGTTAAAAAAATTAACACCGATTAATCGTGTTCAGTGGTGCCCTTTGACCTGATGTGTCATTGGAGACCACAGTGGCTTTGTCATAGGATGGTGGCAGATGGGACGACGCTGCTTGGCCCCCTGACTCAAACAAATACATTTAAAACACACCACATGGAACTGCTGATAGGAGCACTGTCCTCTACAGTTTCTGCAGTGAGGAATTTTAATACCATTGGAGAACTTCAAGCCTGAAATATCACCTCAACGCAAAGCATTTAGCAGCGAACCTGGAGGTCCGAGCTAGCACAGCCTGTGATGCTAGCGCAAGCAGCCAGCCTCATCAAGCCGCACTCAAGCAGGTGATTAAAGGCAAACTGAGTAGGTCCACCTGTGACTAACTAACTCCCATAAAAAATGGTTTTGGTGGTCTGCCAAAATTCATTTGAATAAAAATTTTAAATACTTTCACTGCAAAGATTGATGTATGTGATAAATTTAGATTAATTAATCACAGCGCATGTTATTAATTAGATTAATTTTTTTTAATCGCATGACTAGTTTTAGTACAACAATCACAGTCAGGGAAAATAAAAAAGATGAAAAGCAAGAACTGCAAAAGGGAAAAAAAGTGAATAAAACAGGAAAATTGACAGTAAAAATATGAAGAAATGTGCACCATATATCATTTTTTAAAAGGAAAGAGCTGTGCACTTGTGCAGGGTTCACAGTTTGAAGTATAAACATTATGTGTGAGAATAATAGAAGATGCAGTGTAGAAATAAAGTCTCAAATCTTTTTGAAGCGGTCTGGAAACATTTGATGGCCTGATGAAATCTATTAGCGGATGACGTTCACCTACAACTTCGTCAAAAATTCAACTAGTTCCAACCTCTTTTCTTCTTATTTTAAATCTGAGACTGTTGACATCTTCTCTGCTGTTCACTTTATCTTGTAAATATGAAAATAGAGCTGCAGTTTGACTCAAGATGGTGTTTTGATTGAGCTTCATTTCCCAAAGGTCGGGGAGCGGCTGAAGACAAACAGTGTGGAAACAACAAACTTGAGATGCCAGAAGAATTAATCACAGATTGACTTTAAATGCAGAGCAGAACCACAGCGCTGGAACGCTGCACACAAGCAAACACAAACACAGTTGCTCTGCAGTGTGCGAGTTAACGTTGTGCCTCCAAAGGTTTTCCATGATTTCCAACAACATCTCCTGCATGCTGGAAACTGTTGTTGCACTCCTTAACACGTGAAAAAAAAAAAAACATATTTAAAAGACACCAGATGAAAACTCGGTGACCTCAGTGTGTCATGATCATATGCTCGAGTTTTATTTCACAACAACAGCTGACTGAGCAGCACATGCTCCCAGATCTGCATGTTTAAGCCTCCGTCCTCATGTATGAGCAGTAGCTGATGAATTAACAACACTGACAGGTGGATTTCTTTGTTGTTGTTTGACAACAGCTGAAAACAGGGGGCTGTTTCAGAAAACAGGGTCAAACTCTTAGTGTAACCCTGAACTCGGAGTTGAGCTAGCTAACCTGAGTTGGCAAATGTTCAGTCTGTGTTATGCTTGTGTGCAGTCCGATACTGCAGTTCACCATAGCAACTCATTGAGTGCGTTTACATTGACAGTTTAATTCCCTTTTCATTCGGAATGAAAGTTCATTCCTATTAAAAGTGATCTTGTAAACACCTAATTCAGAATGAAAATGGCCAATGCGACTGAAAATTAATTCCGAAGTAAGGGGTTGGAATATTCCGTTTCTAATTCCGAATGAAAGAATTTCTTGCACTTGTATACACTCATTCCTCTTTAAGTTCATTCCGGTCTTTCTGCGCATGCTCGTTTCCTTGCCCTTCTGGCGCGATGACGTATATAGCGCGCGCAACGGGCTGAGATAGAGCAGTCGGACTCGTTGCACTCACCGGTTTCCATTCGCCACAGCACGGTCTTCTACCTCCCTTCTCCTCCTCAACAGACGAAGCATTAGCAGAACAAGGTTGTTGTCGTACTGCTGCTTCAAGAATATAAGCAAAACAAGCCTGAAAAAGGCACTAAGAACGGCGGCGTCAAGCATCTTGTTATCCGGAGCGAGGACTGCAGTGTTTTCTCCCGGTAGACGTAAACACTTAACATTCGCCCCGCCCCCTATCCAATCAGAAACCTTCCCTGCCCCAAACCTTGCGTGGACCCAAGTAAAGGTAATTAAACTGATCTCCAGTGTAAACTCTCATTGGGAATGAATATTTCTCACGTAAACTACCTGGAAAGACTTTAATTCCGCATGATTTCATTCAGATTTATTTATTTCCGAATGAGAGGCCATCATGTAACCGCGCCCATTGTCATGATCGTATTTTTTTCCATTCACTTAAAACAATTTATTTGAATTTAAATAAATTGCAAAAGCAATATGAAACTCTGTGCCTCATGATGATGTACCAGAAGAAGACATGTACGTCTTAGATGGGACAGGAAACGCATACAGGGCGATAGCAGAAACTTCTGTTTGTTATCGTCTAAATCATTCTGGGGAATTGGTGGCGATCGTGTGTTATGGGTCCAGGTTATTCGTGATTTTTACGAACTGGTACCACCCAAGGTGGCAAAGTCTAGATTGGTATCATGGAAAACTCTTTTATCTCTAGATGATATTCCAACATAATAACCCTCCTCAAGTGGCAGTTTAGTCACAGAGATAAACCTTCAACAGCACCAACAGTTAAACCAAAGAATGAAAAGGCCGAGGTATGTTTCAAGTTAATCTTTAAAGGTCTCAGAGTGTTTATGCATCATGGTTTTCATGGACAAACACATTTATGCAGGAAATGGAATGATTATATACTTAATAACCTAATTTTACTGACTGTTTGGATTCAAAAAAAGGTTATTTTGGGTACAGGTACCCTCTAATGGCACATATACAGTCAGAACAGGTAATATCTGATGGTTTTATGTGAAAGAACACCCTAAAAACTAATGTTGGATGTAAATTCTATGAAAATATCATGTTCAGAAGCAGAGATATGCACTTCTTTGTGTGATGCTGTGACACAATACAATGGTATAATTTTAATATGATTTCTGGATGTCCCAGGAGATCACAAAAAATCTTGAATGATTACTGTTGCAGTGTTCCCAGGGTCAAAACACAGGTTGACTGGACTACAGGGTTCATCTAAGAAAACCAAGCAGGTTGGGTTCACAGAGTCAGTCACCACAGTAACTGACTCACAGTTTAAGTTACCTCTCTCTCTCTCTGAAACTTAAAACCCAGAGTTTCCCTCGTCTCTGGGGAAACTAACTCAGTTTTCACTGAACCTGCTGTCTGAAACAGGGCCAAGGAGTTTTACCACCAAGGGCACCGGCTTTACTCACTGTTTAGTGTGATGTTTTAGTGTTTATATAATGATGTGTCTGGAACACACTTCCCCATCACATCAACTGTCACCTGTCGATTGAATTATAACTTCCTATTTCTACTTCTTCAGTTTATTCCAAATAATAAAGACCATCACTTCCTGTTTGTGCAGTGTTGGTTAAGAGTGGGCAATAGGGCAAAAATCCTCCACCCTGATGTATGGAAGTTTACATCAGTCAAAGCAATATAAATTATGATATAGCAAATTTTCTGGAAATTCAATAAAGGAACTTTTTTTTGATCAACTGTTTAACCCTTTAAAACCTAAACTAATTGGCTTAATTTTTTTCAAATGCATGGAAATAGGGCAACGAGCAATGAAAGCAGAAAAGACCCAAAAACTTGACAAGAAATTGGTAAAAAGAAAAAAATTAAAAACAAGAAAATTAGTTAAACAAAAAAAAAAAAAAAAAAGGAAATGACCTGGAAAGGTGCTTAAAAAATTTGTGACATCATTTAATAATTAAATAATAATAATACTAATTTTAAATATAGTTTTTCCCTAGCTGTTTTTCTTTTTTCCATTTGCATTTTTAAAAAAAAATAACTTCTAGACATTTTTTGCAATTTTCGTGGACATTTCTTACCAAGTTCCTCGTTGCCTTTTTTTCCCCATGTTTTTATTTATTCCTGTCACTCACTTTGACACTGCTGCAATGGACCAAGATGGCTGATTTGTGACATAGAAATGAGGAAATGTCTACACGGTATCTTCTAATTTCACAACAGAAACCAACGGGGAGCTGAAAAGTTCCTGGTAAGCTAAATAACCATCGCAAATAACAAGCTAAGCTATCTGGTGTCACAATATAAAACGTGTTTTCTATTTAAAAAGTACAAACATATTAAGACAGCAAGTAGGTCACTCACCCATGTTAAAACTGTTACGTCTCCAGTCTGATCTCGAGCCCACAGCTGATAGCTATGTGGTTTGTTTAAATGACGTAACAGAAGTGCATATTTAACAGATTCAGTGCGGAAAGAGCTCCAATGTTACATAATGTGACCTGATATGGGGACAGGTGATATGGACAAAGAGTCATATCTCGGTATTTACTGGCTGACTGGTGATACGCGATATATATCTCGGCATTTTCTACGAAACAGGAAACATGTTCGGTTACAAGTCAAAGCCACGTTTAAGATGCCACTAGCAGTTTTATAAAAA
This sequence comes from Epinephelus moara, assembly GCF_006386435.1. Taxonomy (NCBI): domain Eukaryota; kingdom Metazoa; phylum Chordata; class Actinopteri; order Perciformes; family Serranidae; genus Epinephelus; species Epinephelus moara. Next base: position 30,998,098 of record NC_065522.1, on the reverse strand, counting down.
CTGACTGTGATCAAAATAAAATACAAAGACAGGGGTTTTAGTCCCTGTTTGAAAATACACAGCTGCACAACAGTTACACCTCCTGAACACTAGATGGTGGCGGGGTTTCTGTGAAGTGCTGTAAAGTTTAGTTGATTCAAAACACACTTTAAACACGTTAAATGTGGCTTAATAGAGACAATTTCAAACACAAGTACACAAATCAGCTTCACTATAACTCGCAGCATTCACAGACAAACACTTGTCTTTATCTGGACACATTTCCCCCACAAATACAACATGCTAACGTTATTAGCACAAGTCTATGGCATTTCACATTGTATAAATAGCCGAGAGATGAGCGGAGATTTCCTCTGCTCACATGAAGCCAGGATAAATCACTCCCAGGACTTAAGATGCTATTTTTGTGGAGGCTTTACTGTCTTCACAAGTTATTGTTTCTTATCTGTGAAATTAAAGTAGATATAAGTTTTGTTTCCACTGAGGGAAATGGTTTCAGCTTACAGAAACAGACAGGAGGTCTGCGCCGCTGCAATGTGTAGTTACATTTCTAAGGGAGGTGCACGCCAGGTGACAACTCTAAAAGGTGTTGCTGGAGAACTTGTGAGTGAGTGAGGGGGTGGAGCTGTGCAAAGGGTGTGACATAAAGGAGAGATAAACACTGATATGCTTCATGTGACGCAACCTGACCCTATATCAATATAAATGGTGTCTAAATGTAGGCTATATCTTGCTTGAAAATACATCGATGTATCTTTATATCGCCCAGCCCTCACCTGATAGTCTGACGCTTGTTTGCTGTTAGGACACAGTGTCATTATGTTCCACTCAGGAGCGGCTGCTGAGTCAGGTGCAACACATGTTAAGTCAGTATTTGGCCTAATATCAAAGGGGTTGATTTTATTTTTACACTGGCCCAACCCCAACCACAAACATTATAACTGATATATTGCTCAACCCAAACTGAAACCAAATGTTATCCAGATAAAAGGCTCCTGTGTGCATCATGTGGGCCATGTCTCTGCTCTCAGAGCTGCTGCTATTTACTCAACACAAAGGAGAAACTACATGCAGAGAAGGCTGTCTACAGTGAACATGGCTCCCTGTACTGACAGCAGAACATCTCTTATATACTGCATTATGTGGTTATTCAAAATAAATAACCTCAAATGCAAATAATCCAGGTTATGCTCAGGGATGTGATCTTTCAGTTCAAAGTCTTGACTGGGTGCTCTGTGTCACAGTATCACTTCAAAAAGTGCTCAGACTTGTGTCGTAATTTCCCCAAACATGAACCCAGCCCTCGCCTGGAGGGGCTGAGGCGAGGGCATCGTCTGAAAGGCTCCTGTGGGATTATACACTCCTCTAACTCTCACACACAAAAACACGAGTACAAAGAAGAATCACGTTAAATTATAACTTGTGTTTCCCTGAATGAGACAGAGTCTTGGCACAGGCCTGCACCATTACTCTGTGTATTTATGCCCGTATGTGTAAACTTTGACCCAAATGATGACATGTCGGCATGTTGATACAAGAATTTATGGCTTTGAGGTTCAAGCTGGTTACACCCACACTCACACAGAGCTGTTCTGCCTGCAATTTGAATCTCTTATCAGTTGTTTAAGAATACATCCGCATGCATAAAGTCAGTCATTCTTCAAATATTCTCTTTATCAATAAGGGTGCATTAAATGTAAGAGGACAGTAAAAAATAATCAACACAGTCTCTCAAACCTCAAGCTGACATGTTCACATTGCTTGTTTTGTCCAAACAATATTCCAAAACCTGGAGATATTCAGCTGTATGTCACGGAAATAAAAGAAAACCAGCAGCTGGAACCAGAGATTTTTGACATTTTTGCTTCTAATGCGCTCCTGATGCTCGGGGAAAGAAGTTAGAGGTTGTTACTAGTACTTTGCTCCGTCTTTTAAACCTCAGGTAGATAATCTTCTTAAAAAGCTGAGGCTGAAGTTTCATTTCTGAAACAAGTCCTGTTTCTGCTTTGAGGCCAGAAAAAGACTGGCTGCTGCTTCGTTTTTACTCATTCTGGGTTATGCACGAATGCATCGGCATCGGTGATTTCAAAACACCCCCGTTGTTGACAGAAAGTTGAACTCGCCCACCCTCACGCTCAACGTCGCGGTGACGCAGACCTCCTGTCTGTTTCTGTAAGATGAAACCATTTCCCTCAGTGGAAACGAAGCTTGTATTTACTTTTATTTCACAGATAAGAAACAATAAATTGTGAAGACAGTAAAGCCTCCACTAAAACAGTATCTTAAGATGTGTGTGTAATTTATCCTTCAGGGATTTATACTTCGGATTTATCCTGGCTTCATAAGAGCAGAGGAAATCTCTACTCATCGCTAGGCTAATGTATACCATGTAAAATGCCATAGGCTGGCGCTAATAATGTTAGCATGTTGTATTTGTTAGGAAAACGTGTTTAGTGTAAAACAGTTGTTTAGTCAGTGAACCTCGTGAGTTGTAATGGAGCCTAATTATGTGCCGTTACCTTTGTTACATGTTGCTGTTGTCCCTGGCTTTATATGAGAAGAGGAAAAGATCGCTAGCTGCTAGGCTAATTTATACAATGTAAAATGCCATAGGCTTGTGCTAATAACATTAGCATGTTGTATTTGTGGGGAAAATGTGTCCAGATAAAGACAAGTGTTTGTCTGTCAGTTCTGCGATTTATAGTGAAGCCAGTTTGCGTACATGTGTTTGACACTGTCTCTATTAAGCCATGTTTAATGTGTGTTTAATGTGTGTTTGAATCAACTATATAAATAAAGTTTGATTTGTACAAAACTTTATAAGCACTTAACCCAGTCCTCCACCGCCAACTAGTGTTTTGGAGGTGTAACTGCAGAGTGACACAGACACACCAACACAGAAGTAAAAATAACGTGCAGATTTTTTTTCCCACGACTAATCAATTAGTTGAAGATTATGTGCGACTTTAGTTGACAAAGATTTTCTTTGGTTGACTACAGCCCTAGAGATTTGTTACATACTGTAAAGCTCTCACTCATCACTGTACAATATTCTGAGCTGCATTGATGGAATCAGAATGTAAAATATCAAAATCATGTGTTTAGTGTGTCAACGACCTCTGTGTTTGTTAGAAGCTCTGTTTTAAAACAATGGGAAATAGAGCCCTGAGACAATGAAATTATTTTACTGACCTACAACAACGTGTGACTCTTTTTTTACCGGGGACGCCGGACTTCGTTCATGGATACTTTTTTCTTCAGTGATCTGATTAGTCCGAGGTCAGGGTGTTGACAAGCTAGGATCTGATACTCTGAAGTCAACCTGGTTTATCTTGGTAAAAAGAGAGCCAGCTTGGTAGCACTGAAAACCCAGAGTTAACCCTCAAGTTACCTCGCTAACTCCAAATCCTGCTTCGTAGTACGGGCCCCTGGTCTGTTTGTTTAGGAAGGAAGAGACCTCTGCAGATAATTGACCTATGGCTAAGTCCCGCCCTCAAACACGAAGAGCCAATCACTGCGTATAGCCATTCCCATACACTGGGACATTCTCTGCCTGGACGTCCATTGAAATGCATTACAGAAAGTCAGTTTTGTTCGGTTTTATGAGCTTTTTCTNATCAATTGCCTCCTGCGAAATGCCGTGTACTGTGACACCTGCCATAGCGCCGGTCACTGAATGTTGATAGATTGTCCGAGTGAGTGGAGGGGGGCGTGGCTTAGCCATAGGTCAATTAGGCTCTCGTATCAGAGTAAAAAGGTGAGCACATGTTAGCAGGTGCTACAGTAGGTTAGCGGCCCATGTCAAAAAATGCTGAGCAGCACTGGAGAAACACTGGAGGCATGTGAGCCAGAAGAAGTGTCAGCTGAAATTAACAAATTATTTCAGGTGTGGGCTTTATTGTGGCATACTTGATTGAACGGGCCTCTGGTCTCTCTTGTAAATGAGATCCCAATCTCAATGGGACTTCCTGGTTCAATAAAGGTTAAATAAATAAATTAAAATAAACAGTTTGTGCAGCTCTCAAGAAAGCTGCAGGACCAGTATCGGCTGTAAAAATCCAGTATAGTCAGGCTCTGAAAAATACTTATAATGATTAATCAGATACCAAAACATGGAGGATGATCGACTATTGACAAAACTTGTACACAAATTCAGCACTTTTAAACAATAAATACAAACCCACAGGATCTTTTAAGCTTTTCAGCGCAGACTCTCTGCTGCATACTGCTTTGTGGCTTTATGACAGCTTCATCTTTTGCATGTTAAACCAGTAAGTTACTGGTATTTCAGTCCAGTTTACTGTACATACAGCGGTAGGAATAGCTGTGTCAGTGCTATGAGAGATTTTACAGGGACACTACAAATATCACAGAGGTGGAGGGGCCTGAAGCAGCTCTGAGGACTTGAAGTACCTTTAAACTCACCAGTATTAGCACAAAATGCTGCAGTGACACATAAAGAATATTAAAGATATATTAAAGGGGCTTTCTCCTTTGATATCTGGTCCTCTGTAGCGTCAGTTCAGGGTTTGTATTTCCAGTTTAAGCATGTGACAACTTATTTTTCCCACAGCAGTTAAACTGAATCGATGTCAGGTGCAAACAGCTTTAAACAGGAGATATAAGCGACATATTTTGGGTTTGTTTTACCTCCGGAGCTGTTCGGCTGCCGTCGTACCACTTGTTCCCGGGTGTCCCTCATCATGTTTTCCTCCTCTTCCTCTGACCGGGCTTCGGCCATTTCTCCTGTCTTTGCGTCTTTATCCTCACTTTTCTGTCTGTCTGGAGAAAATGGAGCTGGGTCACAACAGAGACAGCGGCACCGACATTATTCCGCCTCCTGTTTTGTCGTCGCTAACATCCACCACAGCAACAAGTTCACCCAAACACTGTCAACTTTCCGGGCCCGGGAGGACTTCCAGCCTCGGTCAAACTCTCCGGCTTCGTGTCGGAAAGCTCCGGAGACGTTAACCCGTCCAAACCCCGCTGTTAGTTGGACACAATAAGTCGTTGTGTTTGGTTTCGGCTGAAGAGTTTCTCCAAGCTTCCCTGTCCCCCCCCCCCCCGGCCGGGTCGCGAGCTCAAGATACAGAGCTGCACGCGCTGCGGCTGCGTGACGTCACCAACTGGAGAAAAAAAAAGAAAAGAAAAGAAACATGAGGAAAAATGGAGGGCAAAACAATTAGCTTAGCTAACACAACACATGCTACTGTTTGTGCTGAAGGAGGAGTAAAAGTTGCAACACCAGAATTTAAAAATACATTTTTACAACTTAAAGTCCTGCATTCAAAACTCTGCTTCTGTAGTAAAGTGAAATACAGGGAGAAAATAATCTTACTATATAATGACGAAAACTCTGTGTGTCTGTTCCACGTTTTTCTCCTCACTGACTTGGTCAATCCATGTGAAATTTGGCACAGTGGTAGAGGGTCATGGGAGGATGCCAATGAAGCAATAT